>NC_051862.1:189128943-189282559 GCF_015732765.1 Culex quinquefasciatus | reverse complement strand
TGGTATAAGTTTGCTAAATACAGATTGAATCCAGTAGGTGGGCAAAAACTGGAGCAAGGCGAAAACTGGGTCCTCTACCCTATAAACATAAGGGGTTTGCTTACCAACATCACGATTTATCGCGATTCTACGATTTTTTTTTTGAAAATGTTACTTTTTGCGTTTCTTTTTGTTTCAACGTCCGTGTCTGTCGTGGGTGACCATGAACAGCCATGCGACGACTAACATTTAGTGGTAACACGTTTTTTTTTCGGAATTCTGAGTACGCCATCAAATCGGGCGTACTATTTTACATAAAAGTCATATTGGCAACAAAATTCTACCTCCTCACCGTTTCAGGCTGCAAATTATTGAAAAACACCTCTTTTTTCACATGTTCAAAAATGGAAGGGGTCGTACCGCCCCACCGTCACGAGATATAAAAAAAACGGACCTCGGATTCGTGATCAGGGACAAAAGTTACCCCTCAGGACAAAGTTTCACGCAAATCGAAGAGGGGTCGGAGCAACTGCTGTGCGAGTTGGCGGAGAATTACCCATTTGCAACATATTGGAAAAGTTAGGGATATCGCGAATTGAAAAATTAAAGCTAATTAGATAACACTGAGTAAACTTCATTTTTTTTTTACAAAATAAACCGAAAGTTACCAAATCGATAAGAAAATCTTTTCTCAAAATACGGCTTTTTCAACGTTTTCATAGCACTTTTGTATGGACAGCTCCTAAGTTTGTATGGAGACTTGCATGGAGAAATTAATGATGCAAAATTTCTTATTTTGTAATTTTTTTTTCGTGAAAATTGTGCAAAAACTCAATTTTCACGCAGTCCACTTTTAATTAAAATTAATGTTAAGTGTGTGTTGCGCAAAAGTGCAAATGAAAACTTGTTGTCTTATTTTCACTTAGAGCAGAGCGCATATTTTAACATGAATTTCAACTTTACCATCGAGTTCCTGAGAAAATTTTATACAAGATTCACTTCTCATCTTAATGTTTTCTTTTTAGTTTAAGAGATATTGAATTTGAAGGTTCGGTTTTAACAATTACCTAACAATACTGTCAAGACTCGATTATCCGAAGCCTCGATTATTATTTGAAATTATTCGATGTCTTCGGCTAATCTCATCTTGCCTGTATTATACTGCTATTGAAAATTTCCTTTAAAATCATTTAGTTTTTAAGTACTTTTAAAATCTGTTAAAATCCACATCCACTTGTCTCTTATCCCCCTTCATTTTCCTGAAAGTCGTTCCACGGGACACGACCACGAGAGGAACGAAATAAACTCAGAAAAAAAAAATCCAAATGAAAAGCGCGTCTCGAGCGTGTGGGTGGATGTGTGCGCGTGTGCCCGCTATATGTGTATCGGACGCCGTGAAGGAAAACCGAGGGACAATTGCCAAACGGGCCCCGACGACTGGTGGCCCGTGGCCAACCCACAAACCGTTTCGTTTGCACGAGGAAAAGTGGGAGTGGGACACGGGACGTTCTGTTGATCTCCGCGTTGATCGCGGTTCTAGTTGTCCCGCGTCTCAGTGCAGATCTTTGAACCTGCCCAGCTAGACGTTGTAGCGTTTCGATGAGTCAACATCAAAACCAAACAAGTGGTTTCCTCCGCGGCCGTTGAAAACATTGTGTCCCCTTCGGTGGCGTCTTGAGGGGCCCAGGTGCAACGGATCTCTTGGAGGTTGTTGTTGGTGTAGCAAAGTTAGGGTAAACATAGTTGCTCCTCCTTTGAGTGATTGATTTGAAAAGTTAAGAAAGGGGGGAGATTAAGGAAGTCTTCGGACCTACTTCTTGTGAAATGTGATATTTTTCTCAAATTTCTGGTGTGTTTATAACGCGGCTCTGTCTAATTATCTCAAAGTGAGCTGAAGAAGAGCTGTGAAACCTGAAGATGCGGAAGACGCGGAAAATTATTGGCCACGGCGGCTGAGCTGAACTCTGTGGACTGCCAACGGCGAAGAAGATCACTCGAAGACCGTGACTTGAGTCAAGAGTCTCGTGCTATTCAGCCAAGAAGACGACACGCCGGTAACGATCGTACGGCAAGGTTTGATGAATTTTTCGGGGAAACTATTTTTAGGAAAGTTTGATTGTGCGGTATAGAGAAGAACCTTAAGTTAATTCATTAAATGACGGTGCGGAAATAATTTATGGCGGATAAAATGGTGCATTAGTGTGTTGAAGAGAGTAGGGTGAGTAAATTAAAATTCGTGCCGTGAAAAGTGAGAAACCGTGAGCGTGAAGAACTTGTGGGTCGTAATGTTTAGAGTGGCGACTTGAGTGAAAAAAAAGTGAAGTGAACTACCAGGAGTGGGGCGTCGAACTAAATTTGATTGGTCAAGGAGCTGTGGCGGAACCGTCCGTCGGTGGCGTCGGTGATGGACAGGACGTGCTACGGCAAGTGGGACCCCGGAGCGAGGCAACCGTACCGGTGTACGCTGCGGGAGCGAGGAATTGCGCCAGGATGTGAGTTTGCGAAAAATAATACGAGGGGAAGCTTTCCGTGATTTCATGGTACTAACACTTTTAGTTTTGACGTCTAAAAAATAACTTTATCAATAGATCAGAAATCGATGCAAAACGTGTTGTAGTGCGGGTTTATCTTAGTAAAAACATAAAAGCTAAATGCCAAGTTACGTCCACTTACTGGATATGGACTATTTTCAATATTTTAGACCATTTTATTGTTGAAATAAACATACAAAAATTTTTTTTTAAAGAATGTCAACTTTTGAGAGCTAAGGCTAAACTTGATCAAAATTTGTAAGTTTAGCATATTTTCCTTGATATTTTTCCAAAAAAAATAAAATACTTCAGAATTGGCAAAAAAAAACTTAAACCAAAGCTATATTTTTTTAAATTGTGATTTTATAAAATCTAAAAACGTTGAAAAAAAAATCTTTTTTTTTGTAAAATCTAATTTGCAATCAAAAAGTACTTTAGTGAATGTTGTATAAAGCGCACCATTTTGAAGTTATATCCATTTTTAAATTAAAAAAGTGCCCAATATGTTTTCGAAGAGCTGAGAAAATTTTCTACATTTTGTTTTTTAAGCTTTTTTGCGTTAAGAGAAAAAATTGAATAATGATACTTTTCGATACTAGTGCTGAAAGGTTTAACTTTTCAGCACCTATTTCAGTGTTTAAAGTTGAACTTTTCAGCACTGGTATTGAAAATTATTAATTTCCCTATCTATTATTTTTTTCAAGTGAAAAGTAGGCCGTTTCGTCGCTCGAGATTGACAGGAAAAGTAAGCAGTGTCACGACGGAATTGCAGAAATCAATTTTTAGTGACAAAAGCAAAAAAAAAATCCTAATCTATTTTTTTCGGTGTAGTCTTCCAACGTACCTACGAAATTTTCCGAAGACGATTTTTTATGATATGGACTACTCAGCAAGAAAAGTAGTAATCCAGCTGCGTTTAAAAGGCCTGGGTGTAAAATTAATTTTGCATTATTTTATGAAATTCCGTGTAATATTACACCCTGAAACATGTAGCCCACCAGTATGGGAAACGTACTTGACCGAAATGTCAAGTTCACATATGCGTTTATCCTTGAGCAATTCTCTGAGATTTCGGTCATTCGATTTTTTCTGTATTTTTTATTGCGCAATTCTCACTAACTTGGACTTCGCACTAAATTATTGCTATCGATCGCACTATTGCGACTTGTCAAACTGGCTTGGGAAATTTTAATTTTCTCAAAAAATGATCAAAGCGAGCCGATGTTGCTCACCTATCAATCGCAATTTTAAAGTGCGAATGGCCAGTTTGGTGGAAATTGCGACTAGAAATGAAAATAAACAACTGCTGGTTGCCTAGTTTTTGGAAATTTTGTTGTCAAAAGTGCGAGAGAAAAGTGCGGGCCAAATCCAAGTTACAGTGCAAGGATCAATAATCCGGCTGAAACTTTTTTGGTGCCTTCGGTATTCCCAAAGAAGCCATTTTGCATCATTAGTTTGTCCATATAATTTTCCATACAAATTTGGCAGCTGTCCAAACAAAAATGATATGTGAAAATTCAAAAATCTGTATCTTTTGAAGGAACTTTTTGATCGATTTGGTGTCTTCGGCAAAGTTGTAGGTATGGATATGGACTACACTGAAAAAAAATGATATACGGTAAAAAAATTTTTGGTGATTTTTTATTTAACTTTTTGTCACTAAAACTTGATTTGCAAAAAAACACTATTTTAAATTTTTTTTATTTTTTGATATGTTTTAGAGGACATAAAATGCCAACTTTTCAGAAATTTCCAGAATGGGCAAAAAATCTTTGACCGAGTTATGATTTTTTATTCAATACATTTTTTTTTCAAAAAATCGAAATATTGGTCGCAAAAATTTTTCAATTTCATTTTTTGATGTAAAATTGAATTTGCAATCAAAAAGTACCCTAGTGAAATTTTGATAAAAAGCACCGTTTTCAAGTTATAGCCATTTTTATGTAACTTTTTTCAAAATAGTCACAGTTATTGATTTTTTAAAAATAGTGCCCATGTTTGCCCACCTCTGAAAAAAATATTTTTGAAAAGCTGAGAAAATTCTCTATATTTTGCTTTTTCGGACTTCGTTGATACGACCCTGAGTTGCTGAGATATTGCCATGCAAAGGTTTAAAAACAAGAAAATTGTTGTTTTCTAAGTCTCACCCAAGCAACCCACCAGTTTCTAATGTTGATATCTCAGCAACTAATGGTCCGATTTACAATGTTAAAATATGAAACATTCGTGAAATTTTCCGATTTTTTCGAAAAAAAATATTTTCAAAAAATTTAAATCAAGACTAACATATCAAAATGGGCCTTCCTTCAAAAGATACAGATTTTTGAATTTTCACATATCATTTTTGTATGGACAGCAGCCAAATTTGTATGGAAAATTATATGAACGAACTAATGATGCAAAATGGCTTCTTTGGGCATACCGAAGGCACCAAAAAAGTTTCAGCCGGATTAAAAAATACAGAAAAAATCGAATGACCGAAATCTCAGAGAATTGCTCAGTTGGAAGTTGTAGCATTATTAATGCGAACTAATAAACCAACAAAAGCAAATAAAAACTAAAAAATGAACAAGATACGTTTACGATACAAGGAAAAAAGGGAAATTGAGGGATAACCTCAAAATGCCTGAATCATGAAAACGGAACATTATTTTTTGATTTAAATTAATTAAAGACACCCATTCGATTAGAAAATCGTTTCTCATGAGTTTTACATATTCAAATACGCATTTTTTATTGTTAATAACATATGGAGATTTGTATGGGTTTTGTTAATTCATTTAATTTTACTTGAATATCTTTTCTAAAGCTAGTAAATGAATTAGTTTTTTTTTTCAAAATACGATACCTTGTATTTTGAAAAAAATCTTATTTATTTGCGAAGAGTTTATTCGAATCGATCGAACAAACTGATCCAACTGCATTCGAGCATCGATTCGATCATCAGAATCGAATGTGAAGCATTTCCCATTCGTCGAATCCTCCACTTATACCCAATTGAGTGCTGGTGCTTACCAACAGATAGCGTTACTGTGTTCGACTCGACTCAGCAAACGAAGCTTTTTTTAAACAGCTTCATTCAACTCTCGATCCAGTTTATCACCTTCTTTCTTTACGATTCGAAACCTTAATCGCAATCTCGTGTGGGTATCCCGCAGTCGATCTTAATTTGGAATTGTGGTTAACCCTTTGATTTGCCAACTATGCATATCATGGAGGTGCGAATTGCGATAGTGGGTCGTAAGGTTACTTCCTACAATTGTTTTTCTAAACGATTATTTGCTTCCTTTCTGCGCGATTGGTGGTGGTATTGACACCTACTTTAAGCTAAATACCAAACATGTTTATCCAAGCCGGCAAGCCGTTAATGGTTTATTGATAGTCTTTTCTTCTTTACACGGGATGACATCATGGTGTGTGGAACTGCTGCGAAATGCAAATAACGCCTCGTCCGTTGATTCGTCATAATCGAGTTGCTTGGTGGTATTTCTTGCAAGACGCAAGAACAAACCATTCGATTGTACTTTAGTGTGTGCGTGAGTGTACTTGATCTTCGCGAAATGATTGTGCTTTCTCTCTCTCTCTCTCTAGCGTGAAGAGGAATCCCAGGTCTAAAAAAAAGTATGCTTGCATTGAAACCGACTCCAGTTAGTCATTTCTTGATGTCGTCTCTCCGAATTTCTCTCTTTCTCACAATTGTGCTTGCCCATAAACATTTGTGTTTGAATAAACATTTACCTCACGACCTTACTCACATTGCTTCGCGTGGTTTTTTTTTACTTTTCCGGAACGGTACGTTGGTTGTAGGATTTGTTTACACTAGTTTATTTTGCAATAAGTATTGACGAATAAAGCCTAATTTCTGACTTGGAATAAATTAAAAAGTATCACAAAATGTTTGAGGCATGTACCAATTCAAGCAAAACTATGTAAACGGGCCAAAGCCGAAGTGTAAACAAACAGTCTGTCCTACTTCATCAGTGGATGTTTACATTAGGAACGAGCAAGACAGACTCTTTGTTTACACTTCGGCTTTAGCCCATTTACATTGTTTTGCTTGAATTATAAACTGCCACATATCATAATTCATGAAAACATTTTTACTTAAATTTTACCGACTTTTGTGGTTTCCATGATCACTATTTGTTGAAGTGTTAATTATTAGTAGTCAAAATTGTAAAAGAGTTTTTGGAAATGCATGCAACGAAACATCAAAATTACACGTTTTTTAAAAGAAATAATCTTGTAATGAGAATTTTATGACCATAAGATTCGATTTAAATTCATTTTTTTTTTATAAACAACTCAAACATTTAAGCACCGTGCTTTTACGATGAATTGCAACCAAATACAGCACGCGAATCACTTACACTGAAAAGCCGTCTCAGTCCGGTCTTGCCCATCGTATCTTCAGCTCAAGTTTAAGCCGCAAGTCCCAAGAAATCTCGCGCATTCTCAAATCCGACAGTAAGTTAATCGATTTGGAACACCGCAATCGAATCGCCGTGAAAATACGCCACTGTCGATCAGGTTCGGTCGTGGGAGTCCCTCGCGAGAGTCAGAGTTGTGTAGGTATTTTTTTTCGGTCTCGCGATCGCGTCAGACCGTAGACTAACCAGTAAGTCATATGCTAAACTCCACGCGATCGTCAGTTGTGCTTAGGCCGCTTCGTGGTTCGTGATTGTTTACTGGTGTCGTTCAATATCGCGGGCGATTCGCGACCGGTTCGGTAGCAAATGTTTGGAAAAGTGCTATTTTTAAGGTGAAAATCTGCGCTTCCGGAAGTTTGGCCAAATCGACGGAGTCCGGACACGTGTGAAACATTGGTTCGCGTAGGCTGTCGTCGTCCCGTGGGTTGTTCTGATCGTCAAATTGAGCAAAATCAGTTGGACAGCGAATCTGAAGTTCCAGGATCACCGGAATCCGCTTTCAACGAGAGTTAACCAATACCAATACAGAGCGGAACCATGTCTGGTAAGAATTTGTTCCCCCACCCCCCAGATTGAATCAGCCAAAAATTCCGATCCAGATTCCGGCCGATTTGTCATGGCGAAGACGCGATTCTCTCCCCGCATGACGTCATCGAAAGCCGTTCGGTGGTGGTGATCGCGGCAAGGTGATTTGCGTGTAAACACAAATGATTCTTTTAGTGGTGTTGGTGTGGTGTGCTTGAGGTTTGTTTATGTTGCACGCGATCTTCACAGTCCGGGCTGGGGCAAGTCAGCAGGTTTTTTTTTTAATCGCCTTCTTCTTTCTCCTGTGGAGTGAATTGGATTCGCCAAGAAGCACGGAGAAGTCAGGAATCGAAGATATTAAATTTGAATTATTTTTAAATTTTGATTAAAATACACGCAGGCCTATGAAAAGAAACATTGTTTTAAAGGGCGGTATTTTGGTATTGGCATTGGAAAAGGGATGGACTGCTCTCAGCATAATACGAGTGGAGAAAACCAAACAGCTGGAACCACTTGATTAGCTAGTCGAGCTGGAACTGTTGGTTTTATGAAATATTTTTAACGACATAGGTAATCATATGATTTTATGATTAAAATTGATCATAAAAAATCTTCAACATTTAATTTAATATTCACTTGTTATTTTTAAATATGAGAATAAGTTAAATTTGGTGTATGAATGTTATGTCAACTAAGGACTCGTAAATGTGTATTGACCTATTAACAATAATTAAATTTCCGAATACATAGGTCGAAAAACTTAGTGTGCCAAAAATGAATATATGTATTCCCTCTTGATGATTACCAATAATTGTTTTATCATGATTTTAATTTTTGGGTAGCAAGAGTAGTGTTGCCATTCTCATTCAAAATTATTGTTTTTGTATAATTTCAGAAAACATGACCAACATAAAATTTCACCTTATTTTTGGAATTAAATTGGAATCGATTTTATTCCTTTTTTTCTTCTTTTTCAATAGGACTTATGGTTGCCCAGCCTATGTCTGATTTTTCATTAGTTGATTCAGAAAAATTTGAATTACTTTGTCTAAGAAGCTTTGCAGATTAGAAGTCTGGTTGCTGGGATACAGTCACATATGGGAAATAAACAGGAAAAACAAGTTTTTTTTGCACAGTAAAATATGTGTAAACCTCTTTTATGATGACTGAAAGAGTGACAATATAACGGAAAAGTTGTGAATTTACACAATGTTGGAGGTAAAATTACACATTTTTTCTGACTGTGTGTTATAGCTTTAATAGCACTGTCAACTTTCAAATGTCAATATTTCAGCAACTATTGATCTAATTTTTAAATATAACTTCCGTGAAATTTTCTGTTCTTTCTAATAAAATATTATAATTTTTTTATCAAGACAAACAAATGATAAGGCAACACTTTCCGCAAGTCAGTGTAGGTTTTAAATTTTTGAAGCAGACATTCTCGTAAGTTACTCTTTTGGCAATAAAAGTCGTAGTTTCCGAGATATCGGCATTCACAAGTTCAGGTCTATTTGGACGATAACAAAATGACTATTTTTCCCCGTTTATATCCCTTTTTTGTGCTTATTGGATTTTTTTAAATTTATAAAATAAGTTTGAGCATTATTCTATTGAAAAAGCTAAACAAAAACTGCATGTCTAAATTTAATTTTCAAAAGGTCTTATCTGCATAGGAAACCCATGATGGATAGGTTGTCTTGAAAATTTAATCTAGATATTATAAATTTACTAAAATAATTTATTAAAAAAAACATTCAGGTGAATTTACCATGAAAGCTTTAGGTGTACTTTAGGAACATTTGTGCAATTATTTTTCGATGCTAAAATTAATTTTTAATCTAAAAATCACCGAAAATGTTGTTTGGCCCATGTTTTTTTTAATTAAAAAAAATATATTTCGAAATGGCAGCACTGCCAAACAAATTATGTTGTTGCTAGGCCGTATCTCAAAAGTTTAATTTTTTTATCCTTCAAAACATATCTAGAAATAAATAAATCATGAATAATGTTTTTGCGAAAGTAGAATTGTTGTTGTGAAAAGTAGAATAATAATGGGTAAATTTGTATGGATGAACCAATGATACAGAATGGCCTCGTTAGTCATAGTGAAGGACTCTGCAAAGTTTCGGCAAAATGTAAAAATACAAACTTTAATCGATGGTTGTAACTCTGGAAAATAGCTGCATATTTGTAAAATGAAAAAAAAAAAAAATACTCTGTTTAAATTTAAAATTTTTACACAACGGTTTAGATTTTCAAGCACGTTTTTTTTTGAGAAATTTTTGCTGTTTTTTTTACATGGTTTTAAAAACATGATAACTGTTTTTTTTATGATTTATGCTTAAGTAAATGAGGATTGAAGTTCAAAATAAAATTTGTTCAAATAAATTGTGAATGAAAATGTTTCATAATCCACAGGTTTTTTTTTGAAAATTTTATTACATTGTAATTTTTGAGTTCTTCAATTAGTTCTTCAAATTGTGTTTATTGAGAATATTTATTTTTACTTAAAGTATTTTTGCATTTTTATAACCAAACGGTTAAGTGGGGTTGATATTGTTAACATTGTTAAAAAAGTGTAGTTTTTTTACTCAAAAATCAGAACCAGTGATTTATAGAATTAAATTAAATTAAATTGTATCAAAAAAGAATGAAATTCCATCACAAATTTCACACCATCTGCTAGATCCATCCCACAGCAACCTGTTGCTGCCTCTAGAACCTAGTGTGTTCAACATTTCTTCAACACTGCCAGCTACCAGCACCCATCCGGTCCAGCTGTTTACGAGCTTAATCGGACCGCGTTGACAGTTTACTAGCACCGGGTGCCAAAACATGGTCCGTCTTTCCGTCACCAGAGCGCACTGCAGTAGCAGATGCAAGTGTTTTGTAAGGCCGTTTTCATCAACAACCTGAGCGCAGTGTGGGGTTGTTTAGAAGAAGCTTTGATGTATTTTTTTCGTTGCCTACCTGCTTCAGCTTCTGTTTCCACCTACGACGATTTCTGCCATAAAGTTCCCTTCTAGCTTCGGGTGGGGGTGATCGCAACTGGTGACGCAATTTCAACTTCGTCTTAGTCGGCTGGACCTGTTTCATCGGGAAGAATATGGTGGTAATTTATCGTCTATAGTGTCTCCAAATTAGTTCCTTGCCGAATGCAAATCTAATAAATTTTCGGAATGGTGCATATCTGTTAGATTATTTTAATTTATTGCAGTTTTGTGCTTATTTCGTGTTTTTTGGGAGAACGATTATGGAGAGGAGTCCAAATTTTTAAGAAGTTCTGAATAACTTAAGATTAGATTACGGAACTGTGGAGTTTCCTAATGTGAAGAGTCTCAACATCGCCTGATGAATGACCTGCGAAGATAAAAGTGTTACAAATTCCGTACAGCGTTTCGTCGTATCGGGCCTGATTTATGGTAAGGGTGGCATGAATTTCTCTTGGCTTTGTAACATTTCCTAACACGAGGGACTCCAAAAGAAGTGCTCCGTGATTGACAAACACCAGTATAACCCACGTTGATGGGCATCTGTCCAAGTCGGTCACGAAGATCTGGCGAGGGTATAGATTTTTCCAGTCCATAAACGGTGCGTAGTTCACTTTCTATATGTTGATTCAAAAGCATCAAACGTGGACATGCTCTCCGATGCCGTGTGCGAAGATCTGGATCAAGGCCTTGAACTTCCGTTTCGGGCCAGCCAGCCAGCGTATCAGTAATGATGAAGAGCACAAAAAGTGCAGCGCAAAAACGGAGTGAAAATGACGCTCCAAACATAAATCATCTCCGTCGTCGTCGACGAGGCTGTTGACGATCTCCTTCGCGGAAAAACATGTGTATTCGTTGCTTCGTCGAAGAATGAAACAAACTCGTCGGTATTAATGTGCAAAGTTGTAGGCATGCACTTGTTTCATTCACAAAAAGAGCATCGCGCAGAGTCGCGGTGTCTGCTTGTATGGAATTTCATTAATTAACCCGTTAGCCACTACAGAAACTACATTCTAGAGTGTTTGAAGTTGTGAAACAAATTGAATTAAAATTTCTGCACCCTTTCTTGGCAGCTTGTTCTAACCCACCATATGGAAAGCTCATTTGTTTATAATTAGAATCAAATTAAACAAAATCCTGTTTGTCCGCGGTCATCCCATTAGCGTACCGTTCTGTTTTTGGTTTCTTTCTAATTAATTCGAATTTGCCGGCTGTATCAACAGTTTCTGCAGAAATATATGTTTCTAAATGATGACTGTTTTTTTTTGCTCGCTTTGATATTTGATTTTGCGGGTTTCACCTAACGACGATGACGACGATCTTTGAGTAAACCTGATCTGTTCGTTGTCGATGTCGGCGGTGAATCGTACATGGTAGACCGACTAAAACGGTGGAGCTGTATGCGACTGTACTGTTGTGGCAAAGGGTTGTATTTTATATTTTTTATTAGCATAATATATGATTAGTTGGAAATAGATCCCTTATGTTATGTAACAGGTCAAAGGGCCATATAAAATTATCATTAGCAATTCTTCAACACTGAAAAACAAACTGAAGTAAAAAATTTGGTTTCGCCCCGTTGAAAAGTTAATACGGAATTGTCCTCATCAATAGCTACAACTTTGCCGAAAATAACAAATCGATCAGGAAATTCTTTCAAAAGTTATAGATTTTCGAATACTAACGTACCATTTTTATAATAGCTACCAAAATTGTATGCAGACTTGTATGTGAGAACTAATGACACAGAATGGCTTATTTGGTCCCCACAAAATTTGCGTCAAATAATATAAAAAAATAAAAATAGTCAAAATCGGCTGATTTCGTAGAGAATTGCTCACATACAAATAGAGCCTAACATTTCAAATGGAGCATTTCTCTACGTAATCGGTCTCTATTCCCTTGTGGAACACCAATCAGTGAGGTACTCCTGGATATTAGCTCCTGAAAAGTGCTTAAAAAGTGCAAAAATGCCTCACGGCAAGAAAAAGAGGCGGTCCTCACCAGCAGGATCGGCAGATTTGAAGAAGCTAAAGAATGCCGAAGCGCTACCTGCAAAGCCAGGCAGTTTGAGCAAGGACGCTCAAAAATTGTCTGGAAACCAGTTCGCTACCCTCCCTGTGGACGTGAGCGAGAAGGAAGAATTTGAACGACGAGAAAAATTGCCACCCATTTTTTGTGAAAACATCGTCATCGGATTCGGTGCGAAAGTGGCTGACCGGGTTTATCAAATCTGGTGCTTTACGAGCTTCCATTCGCTTGTGTGCTGATGGACTCAAAATTCTGCTACCTACCAGAAAGGATTACAACTACGTTCGGGATTTCCTGAACAACACAAAGATTGAATACTACAGTCATGACGATCCAGGTAAACGCCCCATGAAACAGGTCCTCCGAGGCCTGTACGACATGGATGTGAGTGTGCTGAAAGAAGAGCTTAAAACTCTTAAGTTGAACGTGATCGAAGTCTTCAAGATGACGAGACACAACAAGGACATCAAGTATCGTGATCAACTGTACCTGGTTCATCTCGAGAAAGGATCGACAACGCCGTCTGAGCTGAAACCAGTTCGGGCAATTTTCAACATCATCGTGACTTGGGAACGTTATCGTTCAGTGCACCGTGACGTGACGCAATGTTCGAACTGCTTGCAGTTTGGACATGGTGGAAGGAACTGTTTCATCAAGAGTCGTTGTGCAACCTGCGGAGGTGAGCACAAAACTCAAACTTGCGAAACAATCAACGAGAACATCGAAGCGAAATGCTTCAATTGCGGCGGCGACCATTCTACCAAGAATCGAAGCTGCCCAAAACGTGCTGAGTTTGTAAAAATTCGGCAGCAAGCGACGACGAGGCACCAACCAAATCGTCGCAAAACACCACCAGCATACACGGACGTGGATTTTCCTGCTTTGGCGTCACCTGGAGCAGGATCTACTCGAGTGGTTCCAAATCTGCAGCCATTGCCGTTGAATCAGCGGCAAAAAGTTGCAGAGCATACAACACCTCCAGGCTTCAGTCAGCAACCGAGGGAAAACCAACCAACATCAACGGGTGAAGGCAGTAGTGACCTGTTTTCATCACAAGAACTTTTGAACATTTTCATCGAGATGACAACAACACTGCGTGGTTGCAAAACTCGCCAGGAACAAGTAAGAACGCTTGGAGCATTCATCTTAAAATACAGTTCGTAGTTTACTCGTTCTAGTGATTTTGAATATTTCAATGAATTTATTTTTTTTAGTTTTAAGTTAGGATTAGTTGTTAATGTGATTTTTTTTTTCTTTTTTACCCAAATGTATTCAATTCAATGCAATAATGTAAAACAATTTGAAGCAAATAAATAAATGTGATCAGTTAATAATAAAACGAAAAATACAACAAAGATGAAGAGCATTAGGCCATACCACTTATCATGTAAATGAAATGTAATTATTATAAGAATGTTCAATAAAGACATATTTAATTTCAAAAAAAAAAATTTACGTAATCGGTCTTTTTTCTTTAATTTTAATTTTTGTATTTTTTAATCCGGCTGAAACTTTTTTGATGCTTGCGGTATGCACAAAGAAGTCATTTTGCATCATTAGTTCGTTCATATAATTTCATATGAATACAAATTTCGCAGCTGAGCAACTCTCTACGAAATCGGCCGATTGCGACCATTTTTATTATTTGTATTTTTTGATTTGACTTAACCCTCTACTGCCCAAATTTTTTTTTCGAAAATTTTTATTTTTCCCGTGTTTAGGAGGTCATTTTGAGCAACTTTTGTTCTACGAAAAAACTTCACTTCTTTTGTTTTATATTTTTCTTGTTTTATTTTTAGTATTTTAATTTTCATTTATCTTGTTTAGTTTATGTTTGTTTTTGGTAGTATTTGGCCTTTTCTACCACCTCCTATCATTACATTTTGCCTATCTAATTTTTTCATGTTTTTACAGTCACTTTTTCAATTTTTTACTTATTTTTCACTTTTTTCTGCTATAGAATGGCACCATTATCATTTATATTGTGAACAAATGCGTAGAGGCATAGTCTGGGACACTACAAAAATTACTGCATACTTATGTTTACTTAAAATATAGGAAATGTTAGTAAAAAACACAGCCAAAGTTTACCCCTAAAAAAAATGATATTTTTAAAAACATTGGCAAAGCCACATAAAACAAGCAAAACTTTCAACCCTAAAATTTTCTAAAATTTCAAGAGTTCTTCTTTCCAATGCACTTTAAAGATTAAAAATTGGTTGAAAAATGGATTTTTGGCGATTTTTCAGATCGAAGCCCGTCTAAAGGCAGGGTTAGGTTGTAGAGGGTTAAACTTTGTGGGGGTCTTCCCTATGACCAAATAAGCTATTTGGCTTCATTGGTTCACCCATACAAGTCCCCGTACAATTTTGGCTGCTGTCCATACAAAAATGGTATGTAAATATTCAAACAGCTGTAACTTTTGAGTGAATTTTCTGATCAATTTAGTGTCTTCGGCAAAGTTATAGGTATTGTTGAGGACTTTTGAAAAAAATAGGTAAACGGAAAAAAAATTGAAGATTGTGACAGTGATTTTTGGAAAAAATCGAAGTTTCATGCAAAAACAAGTTTGACATTATTTTTTAATGCAAAATTGAATTTGCAATCGAAAATTACTTTACAGATTTTTTGATAAAGGGCTCCGTTTTCAAGATATAGCCACCGAAAGTTTGATTTTAGCGAAATATTTGCAGTTTTTCAATTTTTAAAAATAGTGACCATAAGTGACTATTTCTAAAAATATTTTTTTTGAGAAGTTCAGAAAATTTTCTATAAAATTGTCTAAGAGACATTAAAGATTGGACCTCGGGTTGCTGAGATAGAGTCGCTTTAAGAAAAAGAAACACGAAAATTGAAGTTTTCTTAATCTCACCAAAATAACCCACCATTATCTAATGACGATATCTCAGCAACTAATGGTCCGATTATCAATGTTAAAACATGAAAAACAAAAATTATTGCTTATGTTTGTCCACTTTTGAGAAAAATATTTTTGAAAAGCTGAGAAAATTCTTTATATTTTGCATTTTGAACTTTGATGATACGACCCTTAATTGTTGAGATATTGCAATGCAAAGGTTAAAAAACAGGAAAATTGATGTTTTCTAAGTCTCACCCAAACAACCCACAATTTTCTAATGTCGATATCTCAGCAACTTGTGGTTCGATTTACAATGTTAAAATATGAAACATCAGAGATCCGGCCTAAAAAAGTGTATAAATAACACTTAAGTGGTTATAAATTTTGATAGGGTTGTCAGATGTGTAACGATTTAGATTCATTGGAAAAGGTCTTTTGATTACCTATACAAAGACAGGTCGCATGGTAGATCCGGACAACGTTTTCATCAAAATATTTGAGATCCGGCCTCCGAAATGTGCATAAATAACACTTAAGTGCTTAAAACTTTTAATAGGATTGTCAGATCTTCATCGGGCTTGTTGGAAAGGTCTTTTAATTACCTTTTTATGTATAGCATGACGGATTTTCTTACAAAAACCACCCTTTTTACAATCTTCCGAACTTTATTCGAAGTCGTTTTTTTAGCATAACTTTTGAAGTACTTTACTAAACTTCATAATATTAACTAGGGTCTTGTGGGGCCCCAAGACGGATCGAATGAGACCAAAACGGTCGAAATCGGTTCAGCCAATCCGGAGATAATCGTGTGCATATTTTTCGGTGCACGGACTCACATCCAGACACACGCACAGACATTTTTTCAGAATTTGATTCTGAGTCGATAGGTATACGTGAAGGTGGGTCTACGAGGTCTAATAAAGAAGTTCATTTTTCAAGTGATTTCATAACCTTTCCTCATTGAGGTGAGGAAGGCAAAAAGTGAAGTTAAAAATTACAACAAAAAAATTTACCGTGTATCCATACGTACAACTTTGCCGAAGACATCTAATCGGTCAAAAAATTTCTTCAAAAGATACAGATTTTTGAATTTTCATACATCATTTTTGTATGGACAGCTGCCAAATTTGTATGGAAAATTATATGGACAAACTAATGATGCAAAATGGTTTCTTTGGGCATACCGAAGGCACCAAAAAAGTTTCAGCCGGATTTAAAAATTCAAAAAAAATCGAATGACCGAAATCGCAGAGAATTGCTCAATGGGAATTTAACTTTTGTACACTCTTATTTACATCTCTTTATCCCTTTCACTCTTGTTTACAAAAATTGTGTGCCTTAATGAAACGAATGGCACGAAATGTGCAGATTAATAGAAATAAGTTTCACAATTTCATCCCTGATCTTTTCCCTGCAACAGCAATCTCCCGCCATCTCTCGCGCTCAGCGTGATCTCCCGACATCCAATCTGTAGATCTGTCACCGATCTCTCTGTTTATGTCGTCCCACTATCACGGGGCACTTTTGACCAATCCTCACTCCTTATACTCCTTCTTCTTCTGGCAGTGCAGTCCATTCCATTCGGAGTTGCCAATTGACGCGGTCGCGTCTTCTCTAAGACCGCTGCTGCCGTGACGAATTATTTGCGATTTTCGCTCCTCTCGTCGTCGTCGCGACGTCTTTTCTCTCACTGCTGCCAGTCAGTAAAGTTTGCTCGCTCGGCGGTTGCTTACGGGGTCGGTCTACGTTTTAGCACCCAGTTCGGTGGAAACTGCGATCTTTGTCGTGTTTCGTCGCTACAGTTGTCGCAATCGTCCGTTCGGTAATCGCCGTTGACTTGGAACTTACGGAAAATCGCGGGTTTTCACTGGTTTCAAGTTTGGAGGTTTTGCTAGTTTTTCATAAAAATCAGACTTTGGTACTTAGTTGTGGCCAAAAACTTAAAGATCACTTTTGAGTTTCGAAAAAAAAACATTCAGAAAGCTGTCCTAAGTGACTAAGAAGTGCTTTGCAATAGTGGAAATCTCAGCTGATTTTCTCGTTCGAGCTCCCGAAGATTCCAGCGATTTGATCAACAGCACAGATTTGTCTCACAACCATAAAGAAGAGAAAAATAAAATCTCAAAGTGTGCTAAAACGTCAAGATAACGACGACGTAACCGACACATTCGAACTAAGCGCGCGGTGGCGGCGGCGAGATAACAGCAAAATGTGCCGAGTGTATTTGTGAAGAAAAAAAAAGAGTCTAAAATCTTTGAGTAAACCAAAAAAAACACACAGACAAGTGCAAAGAGTCGATTAATGTAAACGCCAAAACTAATTTTAGAAAACGCGCGCGCGTACCTCAAAAACAAAAACAAAACCGTGTGAAAAGTGTGATTTTTGCTCTTTCTTTCGTTTTTCGCGTTTTCAATTTTTATTTCATGGTTTGTTATTGAGCCGTCCACCGAAAACCTTTTGCGCTCATCTCGACTTTCGACTCTCCAAATTGGTTGCATGTGTGATCTTTGGGTGGGCAAGGGCGAGCAAGAGTTTTGCTACTTTATTTGAGATCAGTTCGGTTTGTGGTTTCGCGGACAGTGGGTTGATGTCGTTAATTTTGAGTATTTTTTTGTATATATAAAAGTAAAACAATTTTACTTTCTGCGTCATAATTGTTTACTGTTTTCATTGTTGATTGTTTTGATTTCAGATTTAACTGAATAACTAATAAATTCTTTCCAGGTTAGCTTTGTTTTGTTCTCTTTTTGTAAACACTGTTTTGTGGTTTACCCTTTGATCTTAATAATATATTTTGTAATCATTATCCTTCTGTTGAAATAAAATTTATGTTCAAAAATTTTCAATGTTGAACTCAAAACTGGCTTTGTTAATTTACTTTTAGATTTTATTGATCTCTCGATTTGCACCAAGCTCTTTAATCAAAGCTACAACAACTTAATCCCGCGCCCGGCATCAATCAGCTGCATCAATAAACAATCATCCGCAAATTGCTCTCTTTGAGCATGTCACGCAATTAGGCACGCGTTTCCCACTGTGAGTGATTTGCGTGTGCTCTATTTCCACTCTGACTGCACAGTAGAGTTTATAATTTTTAAATGTAAATTTTACTTTCATTATTGTGTGAAGTTACACGTAAAAAAAGGTAAATTTACACATGTTTGAGATAAAACTAAACATTTTCCTGACACAAAATTTTTATTCATTTTAAACTTTTAAAAACACCATAATTTTGTCTACTGTGAGGTGGCAGCCACTAATGGTAAATTATAGTTTGTTGGTGTTGTTGTTGTTATTAGTGTTTCCGAGTTTGTTGTTGCGACGCTAGCTCGACAGCGGCGACGACACGCGTTGTTTACATTTTCGCGGTTCAATTAGTTTGTTCAATCCACAGCTGCAGCCAACTGGTAGTGCCCAACCTTGAGAATTTGAGAATCTTGCAGGCGGGGAGATCCCGGTCATCAGAGTGAGATGTGGGGTGGAGTGGCTCCTTGAGGATTGTTCCTTTTATATTTACCTAAAATTAAAGTATTTTTTAATTTTATTTGTACATTGATTCCTTATGTAAAAATAAACAACTTTGCTTAAGTTTCTTCATACATGTTCCATCAAATTTGGAGGCTATCCGTTAAGGTGACAAGATTTTTTTTTTTTGGAAAATCGTAAGCCTCCTAACTTGATTCTTTAGGTAAAAATAAGTAACTGTGCCAATTTTGAGCCAAGGGACGCTTTTTATCGTTGAAGTTTTGTATGGAAAAAATCGAAAATAAATATGGGGAAAAGTAAAAATTCTAAATTCCGCCAAAAGATGGCGTTTCCTAAGTAAAATTTTATGACAAACAACTTTGTCGAAGACCGCAAAACGATCCGAGTTATTAACGATTTAAAAAAGACGTTTTTGTATGAAAAGTTTTTTTCACCCACTTCATCGATAAAAAGCGACTCTTAACCGTTAACCAATTTCGCTCATAATTTTCACAGTGACTTATTTTTCTCATTTTTTTCTCAAATCTACTTATTCATACGTTCCCTATACAAAAGAAGCCATTTTGTATCACTATTTTTTTCATACACATTTTCGATGTATGTGAATATTATAAAATGTGTATCTTGAGAAGGACTTTCTTGTCGATTTGGTGTCTTCAGTAATGTTGTTGGTTATAATTCGGACTAGAAAAAGTTATAAGCTGTACTGAAAAAAATCCCCGTTTTTTTTACTTCAGTTTTTTTCTCAAAACGTATTTTTCAATTTGCGTTTTTTATATGTTTTAAAAAACTACAGTGGACTCTCACGTTGTCGATATTGAAGGGACCGTCGAGAACGGGAGGTATCAAATTATAGAGCGAACAATCAAAGCATGCTACTTGATGGTACTGAAAAAAATATTGACATCGGGAGCAATATTGATCTCGAGAAGATTGACAGCCAGAGAGTCGACTGTACATCAAGATTTAAAAATTTGCATTCCATAATGACTCTGCACATTTATTTGTAAATGAGCATCGTTTTTAAATTATAGGTACTTTTACGGTCATCGACCAGAGCTAGAGCGTCCAATTTCCCGGGGTTACAAAATTCCCGGGAAACGGGAAATTTTTTAACAAATTTCCCGGGAAATTTGAAATTTAACGAAATTTATTCTGCAATTTTTAGTATTTTTTGTTGAGCAGAATTTGTTTATCCAAAGTGTTTGGATAGTGAAAATCTATGCTCCACAACAATAAAATTGTTTTTAAATTTGCCTCAGTGACCATAAAGTTGAAAGTGAAAAAATCATGCAAAAATATTGTGTTTCATGGCAAATAACTTATTCCAGAGCAAGTATTTTCAACATGTGAATAAATAGATTATCATTGAATTTGCCTTTAAAATGTTATTTCTAGCGTTATTCAACTTGAAACACTATTTCATGAAATCACAATTCAAAGTTTTAAAATGTTTGGAGCATGTTTTTAAAATATGGTTGCATTCTTTGGGTAAATTTCATATGATACAAAGTTGTTTTAAATCATTTTTCATGGTTTCAATTATGTTGTAATTTAAGTTAACGTCATGATTCGAATTCCCGGACGCTTCGAAACCCGGACACCTCATCTTGTTTTATCAATTATTTGGATATAGGTCCGCATTATGAATGTCAAAACTGTGTTATTTGATGAATTCTAATATCAACTTTCATTTAAAGTTTGTTTGAACGCTGTAGTTAATGTCAAAACAGTTTAATACAATAAAATTATAAGATTATCAAAAATGCGAAACATTTCACGTGAAATATTTCATAGGCGTCCGATGCACCTGGAAGGCAAATCAAAAATTTATGGTTTTGATTTCCTTAAACTCAAGCAAATTTTTATATAAAATATCGATTGTTTTAATGTTATCAGCTTATTTGAGACCTAAAGAATGCCATTCACTAACATTTCAGTCCAAATTTGTGCGATTCATTAGCAAAAACGAGTGTCCGGAATTCGAAGCAAAAGTGTCCGGATTTCGAATCAGCTTTTATCAGTGTCCGGGATTCGAAGCACAACAAGTCATTTTAATGTTCAAATTCTGATGAAAAATTGTTAAAAAAGACATATTTTGCAGGCATTTTCTTAAAACTGACTGTTAATACTACATCCTGATGATATTTCTTCATTTCCAACTTATTACATGTTTTTTTGTCAGCTATAACAAAAATGGTATGCTACTAAGTGTCCGGATTTCGAATCATGACGTTATATGGTTATATAACAAACAGTAATTTCTCGAATACTTTTAAACAAATTCTTATCGAACAACTCTTTTTGAATAATTTAATTATATCAATTCAATTTTCAACCAATAAACAAAAATGTCAAACAAATCTCAATTTTAATACTGGCTGGAAGAGGTGAATTATATAAATGATATAACTAAAAAACGTTAAAATAGGTTGTCGAAAATAAAATAGTTTATATTCAATCAATAATAGCGTAATTTTTGTTACCCAACATATAAGCAAACAATATTCCTAAATAATAAATAAATATTATCTGAATTAAACCTTGACATAAAATTTACAGAAAAGCTAATTAGTTCAATATGAATATGAAGATTGAAATGAATTAAATTCTCTCATAATTATTTTTTGTATAATTTCAAAACATTGATGCCAAAAAGGAAGGAAAATGTTTACTTCCGCTTGTATTTCGTGAATTCCCGGGAAATTTACAAATTTCCCGGGAAACGGGAAATATTTTTTCCGGGAAATCCAGGGAATTCCCGGGACGGGAAATTGGACGCTCCAACCAGAGCTTTTAAACCCAGATTTTTGTTACAGACGTTTTAGTATCTTCAAACCTACAGGAATAATCGATATATTTTTTTTATTTATACCCTTAACTGCTATTTTTATAAACTTTTGCAACAAAATTTGTCAATTTTTATAATCAAATTATTTCGTAAGTTTAAAAATTTTAGAAGAAAAAAAACAACTTCCTTGGTTGAAGTGAACCCTTAAAGCAGTTTTTTTTTTCGAAGAATTTTCAGCTTTGTATTTTTAAATTGCAAAATTTGATTTTTTGCAAATCCGATTTTACCTTTTTGGTCCAACGAATATGTTACATCAAAAAAAAAAAAAAAAAAAAAAACAAACAAACAAAGAAATGAAGGAATTCGAACAAAAAAAAAATAAATGCATTTTCCTGCGTTTGAAATCTTATTTAGTAAATTTGAGATCGATCAACAATATTTTTTGTGAAATTCCGTTGTACAGTACTGCATTTTTTTTGACAAAAAATATATTTCACCAATATTTTGATAAAACTAAACATTGCAAAGCATCTGGGCAAGTGTAAAATGCATTTTAAAACACTTCTTTCATTTAAATGTTAAAACCATGGCTTGTAATTTTAATATTTTTTTTATTTCTTTGCCCCCCCCCTCGAATTTGGCCAGAGTCAAGGGACATAAACTTCAAAAATTATTTGTTGTAACGGCCTTATATGATTTTGAGCAAATTTGAAAAAAAAAATACCGTTGATAAGAATTCATAGTTTCTTTCAAATGTTTTGGTTACATTTTCAAGATATTGAAATATTTTAGTAACTTTGCATTAATATGCACAATTGATATAGTTGATGCAGAAACTTGTTTATTGGAATTTTTAATTGTATGTTGAATTTAAATTAATCGTTTTTTTTAGTAACACGGAAACATTTTTTAAATGAAGGTAAAACCAGATATCAAGGATTTCTGAAATCTCAACCTTTGTAGCCGCAACAAAATTGGTGATCCATTTTTTTGCATTTTTCTTGAGCGAACCCAAAACTTTTCGAACAAAACCAAGGTCATTCTACTATCGACCACATGCTGTGGTTAAGTCGACGTCGTCGTGCTATCTTGTCGCACCCGCCATTTTGACGTTCCGAGAAAAACGCGTTTTAATGTTTGACCTTGAATATTCAAAAACGAGAGCACGCAATGTAAACAATAACAAACACGTTTTGTTTGGCTCACCATTCTGTGCATTGTCCCAAAGTTTGGTTGAAGTTGGTTGCTGGAGTCCTGAGTTATAATTACAAATGTTTACGATAGTCTAGCTTGTACGTGCGACAAACGCATCCTGACTTTCCTGGCCTGAAATCCTTTGGCCTTTTGTCGCACTTACATCAATTTTCAGGAGTGACAAGATAGCACGACAAGATTGAAACTACTTTCATATGTAAAGTGACAAAAATGCACGGAGTTTTTTCGGTTTTTGTTAAATATCTCAGGATTGAAATCGAATTTTGGGGATCTGTGAAGGTCAAAAGGTGAGGCATTGTGAGCTGCACAAAATGTCGTTCTTAACTCAATTTGGCCCAAAATGCACGTACGACAAGTTAGCACGACGGCGACGAAGTGTTGACGTTTTTATTTACTTTTAAATACAATTAAGTTGTTAGAAATAGTATTTTTCAAAGTTGAACTTAATCAAACCTTATTGAAAATTAGATTTAGACCACCCTAAACATTACTAGAAGATTCATCTCCCAACCTGACACGAGTATACTACGTTTGTGGACCACATCTCACAGACTAATAACCGTGTGTCCGCCGCCTGGCCGGACGATGAATTGTTCCCCCAAGCGGCACGGGAAGGTTAATTTTAGATCCGTTTCTAGCACATGTGTGTCGTACTACTGTGTTGGGCAGGTCTCGCTTACCTGTCTGAATAATCTATCGCGTTGGATTGCGAATTTTATTCGATATGATGATTTTTAAACATTTTATTGCAAGCTGTTAAATTTGTATTTGCATAAATGTCCCTGTTAAATTAAGATTGGGATTTGCTGAAATGTCCCCGAATTGATACCTTAACACCTTTTTTTACGACGAAACCTATCATAACCGCCTACCTACCGCTGAAACAGGACTTAGGTAGACGGTAATCCCAGCCAGTCTGTCTTCTGACAGCTTGCTGAGCAGTAGTTAAGGTGCTTAAGTTAACGACAATCGTCGCGTATTAATTTTTAAACGTTCAACCCAAATTCCCTGTCCCGCAAAAGAAACCGAACTTGTGTCATACACTTAAAGGAGCAATATTGCCACAACTGCCAAGGGAAGGCGTGCGCGCGTTAATTCCAACTAATTGCCTCGGGGTGAAACTCATTGAACTTTTGTTGTCGAAGAGGATGGTGGTGTCTGGCTGACATCACACTCTTTGGATGCAGCTTCGCGGTTGATGCAGAATCTTTGCAAGAATCTTAAAGGCTCAGAGTTCGTGATCGTGACCGTGACGGAAGGTGTCATGTTGCGCGCGATATTTATGCTGTCAAAGAGAAATGAAATGGTTACAATGTTGTATTTAGGGTAGTGCCATTAATTGTTGGATTTTTGTTATGGTGTTTTTTGTACAGTGATCAGTTGTTGAGAATCTTACCTTAGTGCAAATAAAGTGATAAATTGCTATCGTGCTGGGATGATTTGTTGACGTCTCGTCGTGGTAAAAGGCTTTCCTTGTAAGCATTTTCTTCGAGAATTCAGGAAAGGATCTCGTAGAGGAGGCAAACATGGCCAAGGCGGCATCGTTGAAGACAGGCCACACGGAACCTTTCGAGGACTATCTAAGTGAGTTAACCCTGCATTCAATATTTTAGGTTTGTTTTATGTGTTTTGTCAATGTTTTTAATAACATGTAATTTACAAGGGGGAAATATTTGGTCGTGTTTATGAGGCCTTTATGTTATTAGAATGAAATAATCAAACAACATAGATAAATGCATATTACAACAAAAAAAAAAAAATTGCAGCAGAGGGTTAACATTAGTTATGCCGGTTGGGTCTTGTAAAATTCATCAGCAAAATTTTTTAATGTCATCCCTCTGATGGCGCCAAAAAGGCGCCCGCTCGCGAAACGTGTCACACAATGAAAATATGGGAACCGTAAATGAGTCATGTGTTATTTTCTCGCGTAAAAAGTGATATTTCAATTGATGTGGTGACAGTGTTTTATGTTGATTTGATGAAACGAGATCTTTCCCTCTCTTTGTTCAAAGTGGGTTAGGAGCACGTGGGAGGCGAACGTGATTTGTGGTTCGTAGCTGTAAAGATGTCACGTTTGATGTTGTTTCGGATGTTATTATTAGAAAACAGTAATTTGTATTCAGAGCGCAACTTGAGCTAAAACGCTAAATTTTGCCAAATTCTGCGAATAAAAAATGCAATCCGATATCCATTTATTTGCAATCTAGATGCAGATCACGACATAGACTTTGTTTTTATTATTTTATTTTTTCATTTTGCTTAGATAGAGGTTGAAACCTATTCCAAAGACTGATGGTATGACAAAAAAAGTTACCATTAAACATTCAATCCACTTTGAAGTTACTCGAACTGCAAACACGAGCAGTACTCTACAAAAGTACTCAAATTAATCAACTTAACCCTTCATACTAGACAAATCTCCCTCCCCACTCGAGCGGCTAATCTCTGTGAGGCATATCGTCTTTCGCGCACTGGCGGGAAACCGCACTTTGGCATTGAGCTGTCGATGTTTGTCTCGTTCGCGTCGTCATCAATCGTTGTCACAGGCAGGCAAAACTCAGAACGTCACCGACGTTACCGACCTCCTAAAGCGAGCAAAACCGATTGATTGGGACGGCGTTAGAACGCGACTTGTACTTGTACTCGCTAGATAAACGGTACCACTGGCAATGTAATGAACCGTGATTGGTAGTTGTTTGCTGTCGAGGAGTTTATGTGGATCGGAACTGTTGAAAAGAGTTGATTTGGAAACATATGGTGGAAACAATCTTTAACATGTTAGTTTTGTTTATATTTCATTTTTGCTTTAAAAGTTTGTTTTTTTCTCTGACATGAGACTTTTATAGTGAGTTTTTTTAAAGTTTAAATAAATTTGAGTTCAACACATTATTCAAGTCATATACTGCCCAAATTCGCATAAATGTCCCATATGAGCAATTCTCTACGAAATCGGTCTTTTTTCTTCAATTTTAATTTTTGTATTTTTTAATCCGACTGAAACTTTTTTGGATCCTTCGGTATGCCCAAAGAAGCCATTTTGCATCATTAGTTTGTCCATATAATTTTCCATACAACTTTGGCGGCTGTCCATACAAAAATGATGTATGAAAATTCAAAAATCTGTATCTTTTGAAGGAATTTTTTGATCGATTTGGTGTCTTCGGCAAAGTTGCAGGTATGGATACGGACTACACTGGAAAAAAAATAATACGCGGTTAAAAAAATTGGTGATTTTTTTATTTAACTTTTTATCACTAAAATTTGATTTACAAAAAAAACACTTTTTTTATTTTTTTTAATTTTTTGATATGTTTTAGAGGACATCAAATGCCAACTTTTCAGAAATTTCCAGGTTGTGCAAAAAATCATTGGCCGAGTTATAAATGTTTTAATCAATACTGATTTTTTTCTAAAAATCGAAATTTTGGTCGCAAAAATTTTTCAACTTCATTTTTCGATGTAAAATCAAATTTGCAATCAAAAAGTACTTTACTGAAATTTTGATAAAGTGCACCATTTTCAAGTTCAATCCATATTTAAGTGACTTTTTTGGAAATAGTCGAAGTTTTTCATTTTTTTAAATTAGTGCACATGTTTGCCCACATTTGACAAAAATAATTTTGAAAAGCTGAAAAAATTCTCTATATTTTGCTTCTTCGGACTGTTGATACGACCTTTAGTTGCTGAGATATTGCAATGCAAAGGTTTAAAAACAGGAAAATTGATGTTTTTTAAGTCTTACCCAAATAGCCCACCATTTTTCAATGTCGATATCTCAGCAACTAATGGTCCGATTTTCAATGTTAAAATATCAAATATTTGTGAAATTTTCCGATCTTTTCGAAAAAATATTTTCAAAATTTTCAAATCAAGACAAACATTTTAAAAGGGCGTAATATTGAATGTTTGGCCCTTTTGAAAAGTAATCTTTGCATTGCAATATCTCAGCAACTAAAGGTCGTATCAACAAAGTCCGAATAAGCAAAATATAGAGAATTTTCTCAGCTTTTCAAAAATATGTTTGTCAATAATGTGGGCAAACATGTGCACTAATTTAAAAAAAAAATGAAAAACTTCGACTATTTTCAAAAAAGTCACTTAAATATGGATTTAACTTGAAAATGGTGCACTTTATCAAAATTTCAGTAAAGTACTTTTTGATTGCAAATTTAATTTTACATCGAAAAATGAAGTTGAAAATTTTTTGCGACCATAATTTCGATTTTGAGAAAAAATCAGTATTGATTTAAAAATTCATAACTCGGCCAATGATTTTTTGCACAACCTGGAAATTTCTGAAAAGTTGGCATTTGATGTCCTCTAAAAAATATCAAAAAATAAAAAAAATAAAAATAGTGTTTTTTAGCAAATCAAGTTTTAGTGATAAAAAGTTAAATAAAAAAATCATCAATTTTTTTTTACAGTGTATTATTTTTTTTCCAGTATAGTCCGTATCCATACCTACAACTTTGCCGAAGACACCAAATCGATCAAAAAATTCCTTCAAAAGATACAGATTTTTGAATTTTCATACATCATTTTTGTATGGACAGCTGCCAAATTTGTATGGAAAATTATATGGACAAACTAATGACGCAAAATGGCTTCTTTAGGCATACCGAAGACACCAAAAAAGTCGTATTAAAAACTACAAAAAAATGAATGACCGAAATCCTAGAGAACTGCTCATATGCAAAAACAGCAAGCTGAGAAAAATGCATTTCTGGAGTTTTTTTTTTTTTTGAAAAGGTCCTATAAACCAAATTTTCATTTTTGCTTTTTGGGTGTTTTTGAATGCCCCTGACTCAAGGCGGTTCTTAAAACTCCCAAAAAGCAAAAAAAAAAAAAAAATTTGGTTTATAGGTCCTTTTAAAAAAAACTCCAGATTTGAAGTTTGTCCCATACATAAAGCTACGTGTTTTAAGTTTTCGCGATAAACTGGATTTCCTCCTGATTTCTAGAACAAAGTTCTGGATGTTATGGGCTCTTTTGAGAGCACACGATTTTGAACCAAACTGCATCAAAAACTCTAAATTGTTGAAAATGCATATGGGACATTTATGCGATCAGGTGCAGTATAGCTCATGTCAAACTACCAGGTTTTTGATTTGGTAGAAGATACTTAGATATTTTTTAATTCGATACGTTTAACTTTTTTTTTTAGAGAAAGAAATCTACTTTTTTGAAAAGCAGATTATGATTTTTTGCGAACTTATATCTGGAGTTTTTTTTGAAAAGGTCCTATAAACCAAATTTTCAATTTTTGCTTTTTGGGTGTTTTTAGAACCGCCATGAGGCAGGGGTATTCAAAAACACCCAAAAAGCAAAAAATAAAAATTTGGTTTATAGGACCTTTAAAAAAAAAAAAACTCCAGATTTGATAAATGTTTAAAATGCAAAAATATGCTAAGTGTGCTATCTTGTTCTAAGCTTGCTGGTTTTCCTATCTAACGAAAAAACGAAGTTGACTTTATAGCTGTCGGCCACCATTACTAGTACCAACCACTAGTGTCTTCCTTTTATCTACAAAGACTTCGGTTTTCCTATCTAGTTAGCATAAGAAAGCACAGAAGCGTCGAAATCGTGAAAAACTTATCACTCATTCTTTTTTATTCATTTCAATGCAATTTTAATGTGCAAATCTGGAGTTTTTTTTGAAAAGGTCCAGTAAACCAAATTTTCGGTTTTTGCTTTCCGGGTGTTTTTAGTACCCCTGACTCAAGGCGGTTTCAAAAACAACCAAAAAGCAAAATCTGAAAATTTGGTTTATTGGACCTCTTCAAAAAAAAAAAATAAAATAAAAGGAAAGAAAGAAAACTCCAGAAAGGAAAAGGCTTGAATTAATAATTTGGAAACAAAGCCCTTTCGTGATCTTTGTTCAATTCAATCATTCTAAACCTCCATCGACCAACGGTACTCATCTGATTCATCGTCACCACCCGTCGCTGGCGCTGGAAAAACGTGTGCGCGCTCTATATGGGAGAGTGTGTCGCTTTGGGTTTAGTCTTTTTGCAACGATAAACGCGGCATTACCAGTTTCGGAGCAGCAGCAGCAGAGGCTTGCAAAACGTTTGCAAATATTTGGAAAACCTGAGATTTGCTTGTTTTGGGATTCGTCCAAATAGGGTTTAATTATTCCAAGTTATGTCAGAAGCTGAGGTTATCACGTACGAAAGTGTCGAGGAAAATTGTCAAGATTTTCTAGGTAGTTTGGCAAAATTCGAAGAACTCATCGAGCGATGACGTTCGCTGGAAACGATTTGTCACCGCGCAATTCTTCGCGTTTGGACTGATAAGCCAACGCGGTGTAATCGGTAACCTTAAGCACTAGTCAGTTTACTAACCTCAACACCGTTTCGTTTGCGTTCTCTCTTTTAGATGCTCTACTCGCTGACCTGCAAAACACGGTGCCGGGGCAGCATCAACACGTTGGCGGTGGTGGCTCGTCGGTTCCTGGCTATGGCAGCCTGAACGGCGTTCGGAACAAACAGACTTCGAGTCCGGTAAGTTGATGTACTTTGGTGGGGCAAGAACCATTCCATCAAAGCTTAAACTGACGACATCTTCGCTACGGGATGCTGTTTCATCACCAATTCCACGTAGACCACATTCTTCTAACCACGGTATCTCTCCCGTGGCGTTGAATGTTTACAAACATTTTTGCCGCACGGAAAGTGCTTCCTAGCCTGGCAGGGCTAAACTTTTACGAGGTGACAGTGAAATCTGCGTTGATTGCAAAATCACACCCGACTCTTCGAAGACGCCGGACGACCCTTCTTCGCTATCTCCGTATCGCGCCGAAATGCGTTTTAAAGTGGCCGTAAAGAAGCCGTTAATCGCTTCCGATGACACGTTTACGGCCAGATTTCTTGGTGCAGACTTCAGTGACTTCTTTAAATCGCAAAAAAGAGTGTGGTTTGTACTCTTCACTACCAAAGGATACTTTGTGTAACAGGATGACTCACCGAGTGTCGCATGGCGGTTGACCAATTTCCGCCCGTTGACGGACGGGGACTCTGTGTTGACCATGAATCAATGTTTGGCTTCGGACGTAATTTGGCGTGCAACGTGCGCGTTGATGTTTGTCTACCTGCAGGCGCCGACCTCGTCTGTTTGGGATCGATCCAACTCTTTGATGATTTTATTACGTTTGGTGACTTGGACAGAGAGAGTTTTTCTAAAATTAGGTCAGAAGACGACGACGCGCTCAGGTGTTGGCCAACTTAGTAACGTAAGACTCTGCTAGTACGACATTTTTTAATTGGAGCACCTAAGTTTAAGCATTTCAAAGCTATTTAAATTTGTTTTCCTGTTTTGTGTTTATTATTTTTAAATATAATTTTGCTTTTTAGTTTTTACTTACCGTAGTCGTTTGACAGGAACCTTTGTCAAAATATGGTATTTTAAAAAAATAAGCATTAAAGTGCTAGGCGTTTTTATACGCGAGTAATTCCCAAGTGCGCCAAATTGCAGCAATTGCACATTTGCCATCCTGCTCGGAATCGTGCTATTTCTGCTGACTGAGGCTGACCAGATGCAACACTTAATTATCAATTTGAATCGGAAAATCTTCAAACCAAGGCTTTCGCTTTGCTGTTTTGCATTAGAATAATGTTTATTTTGGTATGATTTGCGTTTTGAACAGGTGTTTGGTATCAAAACCCAATAATGTAAATATTTGCGAAACTGCCCTAGAATTCCATACAAAACACAAATAATCCCATTACTCATCAAATCTCTCCTGGTTTAATTACAGCAAGCAGCCTACCAGACGTCCTCGACAAAAACCATCACAGAGACACGTGGCGCGAACGGGTACGGCAATGGTTCCCTTCCGCGGTCCACCACGCCCCATCACAACAACTCGCTGCCCCGGTCCAGCACACCGCAGCAGCAGAAACTGCCCGGATCCGCCTCCGGAAACCTGTCCGAGCTGGACTCGCTGCTGCAGGACTTGAGCAGCGCTCGCTACGGAAATATCGCGGAGAAGCGTGAGTTCCTCAGCCTTGGTCTTAAATTTAACGATTCTTATAAAAGTTTCTACTTTTCAATGTAGATCCTCCCAACAATGGAACCACTAGTCCCTCGCCATATGCCATCAACGACTCCATCAAGCGGCCCTCGGTCGATAGTCTGCTGGACGAGCTGAGCAATGCCAACCAGAATCCGATCTATGCGGTTCCTTATGGGTATAAAATATCGGTGATTTTTTTTGCCACAAAAATTTTCTAATGTTGTTTTATCGTTTTAGCAATCAATCGCCCAACCCGACTCAACCTGGTCGACAGGTTACGATTACCGTGCGGGAAACGACCACGGAAAAACTGACCGGAACGCCGAGTGCCAACTATCAGAACCAGAGTAAGTACTGACTATGCAACATCTCGCGAAAAAAAAATCGTTGTACATTTATCAGCATATTGGATTGATTGATATTAATGGTTTTTTTTTACTTGGAATTGAAATAAAAAAATATAAAAATTAAACTACAGGCCATGGTATTTATATTCGAATGTAAAAAGCGTTTTTAACTGCATTTTACACCTTTCCAGTTGTTTTGCATTCATTGGCTTTCAAAATATTTTAGCACTGGCGAATTTTGTTTTTCGCCTAGATAAAAAACTTTTTGCGGCGCTGTACAACGGAATTTCACAAAAAATCCAAATATTCTTGATTGATCCCAGACATGCTATATTTGATTTTAAATGTAGGAAAATGCATTTCCAATTGTTTTCAGTTGATTGGACTTCTACTTTCTTAAAAAAAATGTTTTTTTATCCCTCGATTTTCCGTCCGACTTGGAAGGGGGTGGGGGAGCGGCCCCAAAAAAATATTATTAACTTTTGGGCGAAAAAATTGCAGCAAAGACATGATTTTTTGAATATTTTATTTCTATTTTCTTTAATAACAAATCGAATATGCAACCATAAACAACTACTTTTTTGAAAAATTGCACAAATTCCGGGTTAGGGATACAAAAAGTTCTCATTTGATTTTTTTAATCCTTTTATATAGAATGTTATGATCTAGCGAGGGACAGAATTGAGACGGCTAAAAAAGAGGCGTGCCAATGTGGGAATGGAAAGATTTTTTTTGATTGTAGATGGTATTGTTTTGATTCGCAGCATATTGAACAAACTGCTGTTGACTTACCTGGACCATCACACATTTCTCTTTCATCCTTTCTCATCTACCAGCTATTTTCTGTTTTTTGATGTTCTAATACGACTTTTGTTTACTACCCAACATTTGCTTCTGATTTTATTTTATCAACTATTGTGTCAACTATCTCTCAAGTCTTTTCCACTCTGTTTCAGAAAATTTTACTGCTGTAACATTCTGTGTGATTTCCATATTTAATTTATTTAGTTATGTATTTACAAAAAAATAAATATCCGCCAATTAATTTATGCTACTTATAATTTATAATACAAAAAAAATTATCTGCCATATAATTTGTTTTTAAACTAATCTAAGCTTATCGATTATCATTTTCCTTCACCATATATATTTGCAATAGTTACTGTCTGTTTCTAAAGCCATAACATAACATTAAGCTTATACTTTTATTCTTTAACCTACAATCAAAAATTTATGCTACTATCGATTTTTGGGTCTCGTGGCGCAGGGGTAGCGGCTTCGGCTGCCGATCCCGATGATGCTATGAGACGCGGGTTCGATTCCCGCCTTATCCACTGAGCTTCTATCGGATGGTGAAGTAAAACGTCGGTCCCGGTTTCTCCTGTCTCGTCAGAGGCGCTGGAGCAGAAATCCCACGTTAGAGGAAGGCCATGCCCCGGGGGGCGTAGTGCCAATAGTTTCGTTTCGTTTTAATTGGTTTTCAAACTTCAACTTTGTTTGAAAATTTCTACCATACATTTTAAAAAATCAACGTTTGTTTCAAAGTTTATCTTGATTCTAAAATTTCGAAATTATTTAAAGAAAATAGCCTAACATTTCAGAAAAATATTTTTTTTAACATTTAAAATCGAGCCAACAGTTGTTTCCAAGACATCGCGAGTTGCAAAATGAGGGTTACTTAGTTGACACTGAGAAAACGCACTTTTCACAAAATTTCAAATGTCAGAATCTGCATCTCAGCAACCAGCAAGTCTGATCAATAAAGTAAAAAAAGTAAAATTGTAGGAACTTATTGAAATATTTTTTCCCAGCCAAAAAAAAATTGCTACAATGTTCCAACAGTTATTCCTAAAGATGAAGGAGTGATTATAGATCAAAATTTTCAGCAATATATTTTTTGAATTGAACTTTTACACACCAATTGAGAACCCCAATGTATTTTTAATGTTATAACTAGGGTTAGTGAAATTTCACGATTTCGCGAAATGAATGATCCATATATATTTTCAAGCACATTTCGCTGCGATTAGATAAGTTTTTATGGTTAACGCAAACTGGTTCTAGATAAAATCTGAAAACACTATATTAGATTTCACCCTGGGCGAAAATTGGATCTCATGATTTTTGATGACCCCAGAAATCACCCACTTTATTTTATTGAAATAACCTTTAGTAAACATTTAAAACAGGTAAATCATTAGATTTTCATGAAATTCAGACATTCAGTGAAGCTATGAACTATTCATATACATTACTTTCGGACAAAATGATTTGTTTTCCCTCATTAACATTATTACCCGCTGTAGTCGAAATTGACAAAAATATGGCGGCTGCAATAAGGCTTATTTTGAAATGCTTATAAAAACTTAATAAACAATAGTTCATAGTTCACTAGGAAAGTTTCAATAAGAGCTAGAAATGAATTAATTTTTAAACCTACACAATAAATTCAACCAAAAAATGGTGTTATGTATTTAGCTAAATACAGATTAATTCCAGTAGGTGGGCGAAAACTGGGTCCTCTACCCTATCAAATTCTAAACAATTTTAGGAACTAAGATCATCACTAATTTTGGAAAAACTTTCCACTTGTTTTGCGTACCTGGGCTTAACAAGGGTGGGTGCCGGGGTCAGAAATGTTTAAATTAGGAATTTAGCCTAGATCTTGGATTTCAGCGGGTAGCCCTGAGTAAGCCCGGATTTGGACCACCCCAATGCCCATTTTGTATGAACAGCCCACACAAATGTATGAAAAATGTAAGATACAAACTTGTTTTGAAATTGGAATAGACAAAGTTTCATTCAAAAAAAAAAAATCAAAATTAAGGATCTCGAAAAAATTGCGATTTTTTCGGAATAACCTACTCTAATTATGAAGAAACAATTAAATTGAGGTTTTTTAAGTGTCATCAATTTTAAAATGGCGACATTTCTAACAAACTGTCTGATTCTTATGTCCAAAGATGAATCATTCGTTAAATTGTTTGAAAAAATCATATGATTTTTTTTAATTCAAGAAAAACATTGCAAAATGGTCGAAAATTCAATGTTTTGAGTGTTATAAAAATGTTTGAAAAAAGTAGTATGTACAGATTACAATGGTATAGATCTATTATTACATAAAGGCTCATTTTAGCAAAACTAAATATAGCAGTTCACACAAGGTTTAACCATAAATCGATTTTAGCTTCAAATTAAGGTTCATAAACATTAGGGTGTTTCATCCAAAACCAAAAGTTCTCAGAATCAGGCAAACCGAGGTTCCCCTAGTAGAGGATACCCATAGGGACTCTCATGCCAAATATCAGCCCATTTGGTTGAGAATTGGCCTGTCACCAGCGGTTTAAAGTTTACATGGAAATTACTATGGGATTTTTGTGCTTTTCGTTCAATCGTTCCTACAGGTCTGGGGACAACATGGATTCTCTCGGAATAAAGACAGGTGTGTAGGGGATGGTCCAATGAACAAATTCCAGAAGGAATTAGGGTTGTCCATTCTGTCCCCAAGGTGCGCATTGGATCGACGTCCGGTGTCTCCAAAACCAACGATTCATCCTTCAAAAGCATCGCATTTCCTTAGTATGCTATGACGGCTAGGTGGAAACCGCGACGCCCCATATGAGACGGTGAACACGTGGAGAGGCATCGATTGCATTATTAACACAAAATCATCATTTCACTTTATTTAGAATAGTTGAAATTCTTTCAGGAACATCAATAATTATAATTTTAGTACTTTAAAGAATGTTTCTAAGCCAAAACTCGAGTAGATGCTCTGCCACGTGTTCACCGTCTGACAAGGAGCGTCGTAATTTTCTCCTAGCCGTCATAGCATACTAAGGACAATGCGTACATTTGAAGGGTGAATCGATGATTCTGGAGACACCGGACGTCGATCCAATGCGCACCTTGGGGACAGAATGGACAACCCTAATTCCTTCTGGAATGTGTTCATTGGACCATCCCCTACACACCTGTCTTTATTCCGAGTGAATCCATGTTGTCCCCAGACCTGTAGGAACGATTGAACGAAAAGCATAAAAATCCCATAGTAATTTCCATGTAAACTTTAAACCGCTGGGGACAGGCCAATTCTCAACCAAATGGGCCGATATTTGGCATGAGAGTCCCTATGGGTATCCTCTACTAGGGGAACCTCGGTTTGCCTGATTCTGAGAACTTTTTTGTTTGGCTGAAACACCCTAATAAACATATGAAAGACAATACCTTATAGGTCCTTTAAAAAAACTCTTGATTAGTTAGTTAAACTAGTTCTGCAGAAAACATCTATATAAAATGTTGTAGATGTTTTAGAAAAAAAAAGTTTGTTTAATTTTATTTTTTATGTTTTTTCAAAGTCCAGAATTAAAAAACCATCGGTTTTCATTAGTACCGATGTCAGCTTTGCACAGAAATGAGGAGTAAACTTGTGAGTGCGCCCGATACTTATGCAAGCAGAAACACATCGAATGGTGCTTGTATCACACGGTTTAAGTGGACTGTTTTTTAAATGAACATGGTTGAACAAATTTCAAATATTTCTTTTCAAGAAATTAAAAAATAATCTAAGTATATTGAAATTACTGTGCAAAATTATTGATTCAAAATAAACTTATTCTCTTCTCGTTCCAGTGTACCAACAGCAGCTCGCCCAGAACGAGCAGGGCAACTACACGTCGTCCGCCACCAAGGAGCTGGACGATCTGATGGCATCACTGTCCGATTTCAAGGTAAGCCCTGCGGAAGAAGAAACCGAGCATGAATGAAACAACGAAAAAAAAAACAAAATCCCACGCAACCTTGAAGCAGATGATTTCCGCCGATGCTCGAAATCACCAAATCTGGTGCCGACCAGTTGGGTGTGTAGCGTGGAATTAAAAATACTCTGGATTACAAAATTGTCAGGCAACGCGGCGTCATCGTTTTTGGTGGGAAATTATTAAATTTAGAACGCTGTTTTTTTGGATGTGTGTGGTTGATCTGTGCAGAAAACTTTCCCCGGTTCTGCCGACGGAAGTCTGGCTTGGAGGAGTGTACTATGTAGTGTGCACACGGACCGGTCGATTTTGTGATTGATTTTTGTTTTTATTTTGGGAAATTAAAAGTCGATCTTGTTATGCGGGGTGGGGGAAATGGAGGAATTTAAGTTAATGAAAATTTGAGTGACGGTCGTTTCGCCGTCCAGTGGCGATGATCTGATTGTTGCAAAAAGTCATGAACTCCATTTATTAGTATTTCGCGCCATACTTTGAACGATTTCGATTTTCGGAAGAAAAGAAAACAGCATCATTTACGACTGACGAGAAAGGAGGTTATTTTTAGCATTTCCCCTAGCGAGGCCAAAGAAAACGTTGTTCCAGCCAACACAAATCCGTATTAATTCGGCGTTTGGCGCACGGTGGTTTATTATTTAATGTAATCTTTCTGGCCATAAATTGCTAGGTTGTCTAAATTCAAGAGCACCATCATTGGCAGCGCATGGTCGTCTCCCCCCGTGGGCGTACTTTAAATCACTTTTTCTTAGCACGGAGCTGGTGGAAATTGCATTTTCCGATCCAAGCACGCGAAATCGCTGTGGTGCAAGGTGCAATCTGCGCTTACTTTGTGGGATGCCGACGGCCACGTTGACAGGTACTTGCCCTCCATAGGGAAATGGTCCAAATATCTTATTCCGAAGCGCGACTGCTGTGGCCACCGGGAGGTTGACAGGAGTAAACTCAATCATCAAACGTGCCGGGAATCGCTACAAAAAATGAAAAGAAGTGCAAATTGCAGCGACGTTTGATATTTAACCCACAAATGTCGGCCTGTGGACAAGTATGAAGATGTGTGTGTGTGTGTCCATATGCAGCCAAAAATTAATGGCTTTTATACAACAAGTCGTGAAATTAGTGCCAAAAACCATTTATAACGACGCCAGCTAGTGGTGAACGGGTTTGGCCTGAGAGATGAAGGGTCTGCCCATTTGAGTAGTGAAATGTGATGGTTTGGTAATTTAAAATTTAGCGTTTACAAGTTCATTGTAGCGTGACTGGCGTAATGGATTAATACATTCGATTGCAGTTGTTCAAACAAAATTGACCGTTCTTTAATTTGCTCTTTTACATTTTCTTTTATGGCATATTTTTGAACTAATTACAAGACATTTTCAACATATTTTTTTAAGGCTATGAAGGAAGCCACCCCTGAAAAAAGGTTCTTGAAATGCTGAAAAAATTCTATAGTGAAATGTTTCAATACAAATAATTTCAAAGCCATTTACAAAGTAATGCTTGATTTTACAATTTTGAAGTTATTATTATTCAAAAGACCAGTATTTGAGTATTTAGACTTTGAAACCTTCAACATTTTCAAAAAAAATTCTTACTGAAAGCATTGAAAATTTAACTTATTAAAAAAATGAGTTATTGTCCATTATTCGCGATAAAATGAACGCCGATAGAATTATCGAAACAAAGATAATGATGACGACGCAGTATAGATCCACTGTCATTTTTGTTTTATACCTTGTTTTTAAAGAAAAACATTGGCCCTTGAAATTCACAAATTCGGAACATGTTTTTCTTACGGATTTAAACAAACTTAAGTTCTCTCCAGGATTTTTTTCACAAAATAATGACTTCATACACTAAAACCAATGAAACTCAAGTTTAGTTATGTTTTTTGAATGGTCTGATATATTTTTTTAATATCAGTAAAATTGAAGTACCGTCAGTGGGGGTGACTATGGGTCAAAAAACGATACACCTCTCGTATTTTCTTAATAACAAAAACAATTTAAATAACATCGAAAATCTTTCAACGTAGATTTGTTCTTAGATACTTAACTAACATTTTCCCAAAATATGGTGGATTTTGATGAACACTACCTCAAATGCCAATTGTTTGAAAATTGACCCAATCTCACCTCTTAGAGGGGGTGACATTGGGTCAAATGAAACTAAAATGATGCTCAAAAAAAAAAAATTTTTTTTCGTCAAGCTTATGTAGACTACTTACAATTTTTCTTACATACTAGATATTATTTCTATTGTACAGATTTTTTCGTAGTTCCGGTTTAGACATGTCGAAATGTATGTACTGTGAATTTTCATTATAAAAGCGCATCATTTGATTTAATAGAGATTTTTTTAAATAATTTGTCGTGTATGCAGTTATTCTAAAAAGTGGGGAATGTCTAAGAGTACGGCTTGGTTCATGAATACTATTGCGTATTTCTGAAAATAATGCTGCTGACTGTATGCGTTGAGAAATAATGTCGTACAACGATATGGTAAAAACAATTCATCCAACAGTGTTTCTTGTTCGAGGGAATCGTATTGACACGCTACAATGTTTGAAGTGGAGATTTTCAAACATTTGGGTAGTTTTCGAGCTATTCTAACAAAAATATTAGAAAAATGATTTTTCGAGAGGTAATTTTTGGCCAAAAACGTACCCCAACTTTAGACAGCTGCCAAAATAACAGGATTTGTCCTATGAACGAGATTTTTCTGCGAAGTCATCTTAAAATGTCCCCTACACAATCCTTTGAACAGAATTCATTTTCATTGAGAAGAACCTGAGAAATGGTAATATCCGTAAAAAATCACTTTGACCCAATCTCACCCCCAGACCCAATGTCACCCCCACTGACGGTAGTCCACAATCGAGGAAAAAATCGTGGCTTCATAAATGAACTCAAATCACTCTAAGTTCATTTTGTGAGTGACTTTAACATTTTGGCCTAGTTTGACAGCTACATTGTCCCCAGTTTTCTGTGGGAGAGAAAAGGAGGCGAATACTTCATGAAAATCATACCTGTCAAAATTCCTAGCCTCAAAATTTTGTCGCGAGTTGCTTTTCTCCTCTATTGTGGGAGGCACACTAAAAAACCCACAATTATGGAACAGGCAATTTTTAGGCAGTGGTTTGCTGCTCTGGATAAAATAGTCTTGAAATGCAGTTTCTTGTTTGAAAAGAACTACTTTTGCTAGCGAAATAACAAGAGAATGTCCAAATAAATGTCCTAAAAATAGCAGGGCCGATAGAAAAGTCGTATTTGGTATCTTACTGACAAATTACCACAAACGTGTTCCGAGTTTGTGGGTGTACCGAATATGTGGGATGACTGTACTCATTTTGTATGACCAACCCGCAAAAATATATGGAGGCTTGTATGGAAAAATTATTTTTTTTTTTATTTGTTCAAATTTCTTTTCCATGTACATTCATTCAGTTAAAATATTATTGAGTGTCCAATCACAAACGATGACTTTTCACCTCAATTTTAAATACTAGCAACTTTCATTTATTCATGAAATATTGTAGCTTTCGCTATTCAGTGATTTCAAATGTAGGAAGTCCTACATGTACAAAAGGGAAAAATTAATGATGAATAATTGCTTCTTTCGACATAGGGAAAGTAGGAATAAATATTCAACCGAATCAAAAAATATCTTCAAAGAAAAGTTGATTTGCGAAGTCGTTGACTACTCTGCTTCTAATTTTATTCACTATGTCTTTGGAAAATTTCGATGCTTTTTATTAAATTTTATGTTTACAAAACTAAGCTTTAGGTGAGATTTTGAAGAACTAATTTTCTCCAAATCAGTCTTGACCTTTACCTTCATGGTGCTCCGAGGATCCACTAACGCGTGTGTATTATTTTTAAACTGCCAATGTCACGCTCGACGTTGTATATTTTGTTCCAACAAGAGCGTCATTTGAAAATCAAAAGGTTAGTAAAGAAGGGTAGGGTAGTGGGTGACGGTCATGTACGCGGGTTAGAGCGGCAATATTTTCTCAGATGGGGTGCTGTGGCACCCTTGGAGTGATCGAATATGTCCGCTAGACGCCGCGAAACAACCCCAGCGGAACTAATTTGTGTTGATACTCCTTCGGGCTTATGGGGGGGAACATCTAAAGATACACATCGGGACCGCGATCAGCCAGTAAACATTTTCGTCACGTTTGTTTTGCGTACGTGGCGACAAACTTTAATTGAAATGATGCCCATTTATCATCCGCAATGGGTGGTGGACAGTCTTGTGACGGACCGTGCAATCCCGCAAGGTGTAATATTTTAATGTAGGTATTAGAAGTTGGCTGGCGAGAAAATTAGTGTCATTTCACTCAAAATATGAGCCAGGTAGGTTGGAAGTCAAAGAGGATAAACAAATGAGGCGAGACATTCAAGATCGATTTGGTACGCTAAATTCGAGAAATTAAATTTCCTAAAAATCAAGCATCTTCTAAAAATATTTATTTCAACTGCAATCTAAAATAGCTCTACCCCGTCACGTGTACTAGAGTAGTCAATTGACCACCCAACGCTAATCGATGACTAATCGCTGGTGCTCAATTCACAAAGGGTGATGATTGTAATTGTTACTGTCACATGTCATCAAGCGTTACAGTACCGATTATCACCCGTCACCGGTTCTGTTATTACCTCTCTGGCAGAGAAAAGAATAACGACCGGGGCATGACACCTAAGGAGCGTCAATAAAACTTGCAACTTTATTGCATAACCATTTGCACTTTCGAACGAGCCCTACTAACTTAGCCTGGCTCTGGCTAGACACTATCTACCGCTAGTGATCTCACGTTAGTTGTTTACAGGCTGAAATGAATGTCACTGCGTAGAACTTTTACTGTGGCCATTATTATAATTAAATTTGGTGTTTTGAAGTCCGCAGCATATTTAACTACCGAACTACATTTGAATTGTAATGATTTGCAGATAAAATTTTACATTTGGAACGAAGCGAGTAGTTCTGTAGATTTTTGCAGATTATTTTGAGATTTCCAACTTGTATTTTTTTATTTGGATGAAGCTTTTACCAAGACTGTCAAGACCGTTAAAAAAAATAGTTTCAGTATACCAGGGATGGAATAATCGCAAAAAAATCATTTTAGCTTGCGAACTTACTTCACCCGCGAAATAGAGAGGAGGCAGATCGCAAAAAAGAAAATCGCTCCCGAAACGAAACTAAACGAAACTATTGGCACTACGCCCCCCGGGGCATGGCCTTCCTCTAACGTGGGATTTCTGCTCCAGCGCCTCTGACGAGACAGGAGAAACCGGAACCGACGTTTTACTTCACCATCCGATAGAAGCTCAGTGGATAAGGCGGGAATCGAACCCGCGTCTCATAGCATCATCGGGATCGGCAGCCGAAGCCGCTACCCCTGCGCCACGAGACCCACGAAATTCTCAAAAAAAAAATCAATCTGCTGATGATTTTTTGTGAATTTCCTTGTCAGCACCAATTAATAATATTTATTGCACTTTGTTTACACACATTTCGACGTGTCACGTTACACTTGCAAGTGTAGTAGTGAAAAAGATGTTCGGCCGAATAATCAAGATGATGATTTTTTTAGATTCTTTTAACCGATCTTTCGTGCGCGAGAGAGGAGAGCCATGCTCTTGATGAACGCCCAAAGATTTTCTTTTGATGATGATTATTCCATCGCTGGGAGCCTACAATTTTTTTGGGCGCTGAAAGTTGGATTCGTTAAAAAAGTATTTTGCATTATTTTTTATGTTTATTAAATAAATACGACTCAAAAAGATATTATCTTTTAAGCCATAATACATTATTGTGCAAAATCAGGTTCCAGGGATATGGATTTAAAAATAATGTGATTTTTGAAAAATGGCGAACTTTTAAGTTATAATTTTCGATTTTATTTTTATTTTTTAATACTCTATGAAGGTAAGCCACCACTAAAACCTAAAAATAATTTCAAAAATTTAAATGATGAAAATAAGTGCGTCCATCCCGAAAATTTCCGGGATTATTCCAAAATTCTTGGGATTGATGAATTCCTATCAATCCCAAGAATTTTGATATTTTGTCCCGAGAATTCCCAAATTTGAAAAAAAAGAAATCAGATTTTTATCATTATCAATTGAATTTTAAAGCATTATTATTTGTATTCGGCATGCATCACAATTAATACGGCTGAATATTGAATTTATTTTTAAATTTTAGTTTACATACCCGCAAAATGAATAACGCTTATTTTTTTATTCAATATTACATATTTTTAAAAGAAAAAAATATCATATTTAATTATTGTTTCATAAAACACCGACATGTGGGGTCATTCAGGACAAATGTACAAATTGTTTGAGCCATTTTTTGCCTGATGTTCTGATTTTTTTTTATTTCGGTTAAAACAGGATCAGAACAAAACAATCAGTACTATTACTAAATAATTTATAATTTATTGCTCTAAAATTAACTGTACCTGTTCGCACTGTAGTCTCTATATTCCCCAGATGGCGGTAGTGACTTGAAGATAATTTGTAAAATATGTTTTAAATAAAAAATGAAATTCTAAACTAGCTAAAAATTTACATTGGCTGGCATAATTTTTTTCGCTGTCGTGTCTTGTTTTGTTTTACATTTTCAAATAATTTAGTAATGATTTTCCATGTCATATGATAAATATTTATAAGAATTATTTATATTTGAATCACATTCGATAAAAACATGTGGTTCATTTAAAATCCAATGTACAGCAAAGAACAAAAATACATTTTAAATTTCGTTTAAGCTATCTTAAAAATGCTGTCCTTGTTTAGGTTGAAGTTTCGATTTTTACCAATGAATAGTATTGAGCTAATTCTTTAATTTTAAGCTTGAAAAACCTAACAAATATAGTTAAAACATAAATTTTATGACTGTTTTTTCCTTGTTCCGGGAAAATTGAACGCTCTAACGAAAATTATATGTTTTAAAACCTTTTTTAAACGTTATGCTTCATTTTAAAATTGTGAATAGTTTCCGAGATATCATCAGTTGCAAAATTACAAGCTAATAGTTGCTTTGTGAGTCTATATTTCAGAAACTATTTGTACAAAGTCTCAAAGAAAAAATGTAGAAAATCTTTCTATCTTTTCAAAATATTGAAATTTTGAAATAATTGAATTTAAAATGGACGAAAAGCCTCGCAGGAGATAGGGAGATTAGGTTCAAAATTTTACATTTGATTGCCACGTGGTTTATACACGATCACTAAGAAAAGACTTTCGTTGAAAGATAAGTTGGTTTCTGAAGACATGGAAAAAGAAGTAAAAAAAATGGGCAGTAGCGGGTTAAATCTAAGCTTCCACATGTTTCCGTTCCATTGAAGGTCCTTCTTGATTTATTTATATATATCTCCATCAAATGACGGATGAAACAGATAATAAATAAAAATAAGTGTGTGATCTAGACTGCCCCGCGTGTCGTAAATGATCTTAATACTCGAGAGAGAAAGCAGCATTTTATGGTTCATAATTTGTACTAATGAGAATATGGCTGGGCGGTCACATCAGATTAAAATTCAAAGATTTAAATGAATGGTTGGTTATTATGGAAACGTATTCTATTTAAATGCATTTCTCATAATATTATTTCAGTTGTTGAGTAACTTTACAAATATTAGCATCGCATAGGAAACATTGCCGCAACACGTTCACAATTATCTGGCTTTTGTTGCCAATCGCGTTGTTGTCGTGCGCTTTTTTTTATCACCAGGAGTGTTGCGTACATGTTGCCTGAGCAATATTGAATTGTTTTGAATTAGTTGCAAATAAGGCCTGGCGACAATAAATGCTGCTTGGGTAATTTTCATAAATCTAGAGCTATTATTTATTCATCATTGATTGACCTACTAATTATATTTTGTTCTATTTTCTCAAGAGTAAGTCCCACAAAAGTCAATCATTTGACCCATTAGGCAAGAAAAACGTTAGTGACAGCTAATTTCCCTCCGGACACGGTGCCCGAGTCCAAGTCCCATTGGAAAACAATCGTCAAAAAATAAGCGAAAAAACAAAACAGGAAACAACTGCTAGACGCTAGACGGACCGTGATTTTGCACTTAGTACACACCTTAAGAGATCACGTAAACAAACGTCGGCCCGCCTCCGGCTTTCTGGCTTTTTTCACTCATTTGGACGAGGAAAAATAGAAGCAAGAAAAAAACAAACCCATGCCCATAAATCTCCTTCAATACCTTTTCCGAGTAAACGAAAAAACAAAACTTATTTTTTTTGTGATTTTTTATGAAGCGCTAAATTAAGTACCGTTCTTAATCGGTCTGCCTTAGCTCATACTAAATGTAGTCAGTTAGTCAGTCTTAGTCCAAAGCAACTAGTTGCTCTCTCGTTTTCTTGCCCGTTATTAACTGGTAGCATACCGTGTTCTCGCTCGCCTGTGTGATATCCGTTCTAAATTTTGAGGAAAACCGGGGTGAAACTTTGGCCACGGAGAGTTGACAGACACTTGGTTGCCTGTGGAAGGTACAGGCGTCCTAGGTACATAATACACTTTTTTTTAAAGAAGTATTCGAGAAACCCATTTTTTAAGGTATCTTAAAAATTATTAATGCATTAAATAATATATGTTTGATTAAATTTAAAAAAAAATCCAATATACGGGCAACCTGTGCACAAGCAGAAACCCCACCAGCATTCGTCTCTCCTCTGCATCATCTCCACCCTTGGCGGTGTTGGTAGTGGAAAATTGTGTGGGAGTTTTCGCTTTCTGCTTTTACGAGGAATTTTCCTTCGTCGGAGAGTCTCCGCGTGTGTGTTTGCACACGGCGCGCAGCTCAAATTTGGCACAATCCAATCCGAGGAAAACGGGACGGGAATAGTCGGAAAGCGTCGCGACGCCACGCAAGATTATGATCTCGCACACGATCTTGACCACGTCCAAGGGGGAGGAGGGTTGTTTGTGTGTTTTTGTTTTGGTAGTTGGGAGACTTTGTGTTACAAAGAGAAATTGTTTGTTTTCCATATTAATTTTTATGTATTCCTTCTAACTGATCATATTTTTCCATCTATATTTTTTAATTTAAAAATAAAGTGCAGTTTAAAGGTACCGTCATCAGGGGTGACAATGGGTCTGGGGGTGAGATTGGGATCATACAGAAAATGCTGAAGTTTGTATGACCCAATGTCACCCCTGATGACGGTATTGTCAATTGTGTTATTGCCTGAAATTACCATTTATTGAATAACCGTGGACCGTGGTGTAGGGGTAAGTGTGATTGCCTCTCACCCAGTCGGCCTGGGTTCGATCCCAGACGGTCCCGGTGGCATTTTTCGAGACGAGATTTGTCTGATCACGCCTTCCGTCGGAAAGGAAGTAAATGTTGGTCCCGGACTAACCTAAAAAAGGTTAGGTCGTTAGCTCAGTCCAGGTGTAGGAGTCGTCTCCCTGGGTCCTGCCTCGGTAGAGTCGCTGGTAGGCAGTTGGACTCACAATCCAAAGGTCGTCAGTTCGAATCCCGGGGTGGATGGAAGCTAAGGTGTAAAAAGAGGTTTGCAATTGCCTCAACAATCAAGCCTTCGAACACCTAGTTTCGAGTAGGAATCTCGCAATCGAGAACGCCAAGGCAATGCTGTAGAGCGAATAATTTGATTTTTGATTGAATAACAAGGATTTCTTGTGCGGGTTGTATAGCTGTTCATATTAATTTTTTAAAGTTCAATATTACCTCTTATTATGTGTAATTTTTTTTCTTCAATTCATGCGGAATAAATAAAATTACATTTAAAAGATATAAAATTGCATTTTTTGGTCTTTCTTGATCCTTTGGTAGATCTTCTGGGTATGATGCCAAGGTCAATTCAAGGAGATGCGGGTGTTATTCCTATTTCACTTTTGAAAAAAGATATGTGACCTGATCTGTCTCAAGATCGAGCCTGAAGTGAGTGGAGGCACGAGACAACAATGCTCTCAGTGGGTAGTAATAACTGAGTGTCAAAAAGTAGAATATAGTGAAGTATCCGTTTATCATCTATTTTTATTTTTGTAAAATTCATTTTTTTTTAACTTCAGCTTTTTTCAACGGATTATTGAATTTATTTTTATTGTTGGCGATTTTTGTGTCAAAATGTGTTCTAAAGTCTGAAAAATGGAAAATTAAACTCATGTCTTGAAATCAATCTGTATGTTTTGTATTGAAAAAAAAAAATGACTTGCTGGACTAAAAAAAAATATTTTTAGCCAAAATGTATTGCCTATTTTCTTAACATGGTGGCATAAATAAACCATGTAAAAAATCAAAACAAATTCATATCTCATCTATTTGAAATAAATTGTACATGGTTCATTCATATTTTTTGCCTTCCTCACGTTACTGAGGAAAGGATATAAAATCACTCGAAAAATGAACTTCTCAATTAGACCTCCTAGACCCACCTTCATGTATACCTATCGACTCAGAATCAAATTCTGAGCAAATGTCTGTGTGTGTGGTGGGATGTTGATCAAAAAATTGTCACTCGATTTTCTCGACAATGGCTGAACCGATATTGTCCGTTTTGGCGTCATTTGATCCGTCTTGGGGTCCCATAAGTCGTTATTAAAAATTATGCAGTTTAGTTAAGTACTTCAAAAGTTATGCTAAAAAAAACAATTTTAGCAAAAGTCCGGAAGATTGTAAAAAGGGTGGTTTTTGCAAGAAAACCCGTCATGCTATACATTTTCAGAAAGGTATTTAAAATACCTTTCCAACGCGTCCAAAACATTTAAGATCTGACAACCCTATCAAAAGTTATAAGCACTTCAGAGTTGTTTATGCACTTTTTGGAGGCCAGATCTCATATATGTTGATGAAAATGCTGTCCGGATCTCCCATGCGACCTATCGTTGGATAGGTATTCAAAATATCTTTCTAACGCGTCCAAAACATTGAAGACCTGACAACCCTGTCAGAAGTTATAAGCACTTAAGTGTTATTTACGCACTTTTTGCATTTTGGATAGCACCCTTTAAATGTGAGGAAGGCGCCAACCACCTAAGGATGGATTAAGTAACGTTTTTTAAATAAAATCAAAAATCTTTTAGGTTTTTTCAAATTTTGAGGGACAATAAATCTAGCAAAAAAATGTTTTTAAAGGTTATCCATTTTTAATTTCTAGAGTTTTTTTTGAAAGGGTCCTATAAGCTATTGTGTTTCATATGTTTATAGGACCTTTCAACAAAACTCTTGGTTTTAAAAGCTTGGCTTTTCAAAATATTTACCAAAAATTTTTCTCTCAAAAACAATTATCTCAAAAATGTAGTTAAACACTGTCAAAATATCTTAGATTTCATGTGTACCTTAGGTTTGTTAAATATGTTTTGAATTATTATTTTTTGTTTAGTGGAAATCACAATATTTGGTCTCACGTTATTTTTTAATCATCCTTATTTATTTCTAAATGATTTGATTTTTTTTAGCACCGATTGAAAACAGTTAGAAACTTGGTCTCTTTCTTTGAGATATTTTAACACCTTTTGATGATACAATATTGATTTTTGATACATTGTTTTTTTTTTAAATAATAAAACCTCAAATTTAATTCTCTCTTTTTATGAATCCGGAGCAAGTCATTATTTATTTTAAAGAAAATCAGTTGATTGACTTTTTTTATCAACTCTAGACTTTTTTTATCAGGTCCCATAAACCTACGAAGCACAATAGGACCTTTTCAAAAAAAGCTGAAGAGCTAAATTATATATTTTTTAAACAAATTAAAAAAAATCGTGTTGCCTGGAAAATTAATCATTAATTAAAATAAAACAATAAATATATGAAACCAGGGATTCCTACTAAGTATTTAGCCAAAGTAACTTTTTGACGTGATTCTTTAATTTAAAATTAAACCATTTCATTGAATAACGCATTGAAAAATTTATAAATCTACCCATTTGACAACTTTGATTGATTCCCTTCTCTTGACACATCTTACAGATTCCGTTTTGTCGATGACGATACACGAGAGCACCGTGCTTAGTTCTTTTTCTAGTCGCTTTCACGTAAATCAAAGTCGGTTAATGTAGGGCAATTGACGTTATGACTGTCACTAATGTGTTGACTGTAATTATAAAATATTGTTTTTTTTTTTAAATCCAAGCAAAAATTTTCAAATCAAGAAATTGGATCTCCATGGAAGGTTTTGTATCTTGTTGTTTTTGGCAAGTATAAGAATGATCGAAATATTAAATTGTGAACAAGACTTTTATTCCATATTTTTAATTGATGAGCAAATTGTCATTTTTATTCGAAATTCAGGGTTTCAATATTCAATCCATTACCCTCATAAATTTGGAGTTTCACTGCAATTAAGTTGCCTTCTTATTCTGCTGCTCTTTCCACGAAAAAAAAATAAAGTCAGCTTAAAATTCTCAAGACATTGTTTGCATTTCGCGTTGCTCTTCCCATCCAAACAGTGGGATTTTGCTTTCCCCACACAAACATCCTTTTTCCATTTAATGGAAATTTAACGGAAAGAAAAAAAAAATCAGGAAAGAGCCGGGTGGGGGTGCACTTGAAAACGGCGCGCTCCAACCGGAAGGTGGGATGACCTAGACCACGCCAGAAAACGTGAGTGAAATTGAGAACCCACTGGTGTTGGAGTGTGTGCAGCACATAACGCACGCGTCCGTCTGCTGGGAGAATCGGCTACGAGCTAGCGTTTATTTGAGAACGCTAGTCAGTTTCGTTTGGATCGTCGCGGTGGCTAGACCGACTCTTGACTCTTTTGAAGTTTTTAACGTGTACTTAGTTGATTGGTTAGTGGTTGAAGAGTGGAGAGATTGATCGATTGATTTTCGTTTGTTACAGATCACCGCCGGATCGCAGCAGCTCCAGTCGACGGTGACGGATTACGCGAAGCCGAACCAGGGTATCGCGCACTACCAGAGCACGCTGACCACGGTAACGACGACCGAGCAGTTGCCTCCGCCGAACGACCAGTTGGACTCTATGCTTGGGAATCTGCAGGCCGACATGAGCCGCCAGGGTGTGAACACGACCCAGAAGGGATGCTGCAACGCGTGCGACAAGCCGATCGTCGGCCAGGTCATTACGGCCCTGGGCAAGACCTGGCATCCGGAGCACTTTACGTGCAACCACTGCTCGCAGGAGCTGGGCACGCGCAACTTCTTCGAGCGGGACGGCAATCCGTACTGCGAGACGGACTACCACAACCTGTTTAGTCCGCGGTGCGCGTACTGCAACGGGCCGATTTTGGATGTAAGGCAGAGCTTGGATCTGGTGGAAACGCACGGTGCTTTGTAGTTCTACAGAGTACCGGGCGTCTCCGTCGGTACAACACTTCATACCGGGATAATTTCGATTTCAGAAATGCGTCACGGCGCTCGAGAAGACCTGGCACACGGAGCACTTCTTCTGTGCCCAGTGTGGCCAGCAGTTTGGCGAGGACGGGTTCCACGAGCGTGACGGCAAGCCGTACTGCCGCAACGACTACTTCGACATGTTCGCGCCCAAGTGCAACGGGTGCAACCGGGCCATCATGGAGAATTACATTTCCGCGCTCAACAGCCAGTGGCATCCGGACTGTTTCGTGTGCAGGGTAAGTGCTTCGACGGTTATCTGGTGTTTTCGAGAGGAGCAAGATCAAAGGGTTGCACGAGCTTAATCGTTACTGACTGGGTTGTTTTGGAATGCGAGTCATGCTTTCACACCCTTGGCCAATGTTAAGACAACATGGAGCCGGGAGCGTGTAAATATTTACTTGATTCACTATTTTACTACCCTGCGCGAATTCCGCAGAACTTCGACAAGAGTGTGGGATCTCCGCGGTATTGATGGGTTTCAGGGAAGGTCGACGCCAAAAAAAGATTCCCCAATCTTAATGAAAGAGAGCAATAATCAAGCTTTATTTATAGGATTGCAAAAAAGCGGTCACTGGCAAGTCGTTCTATGCGATGGAAGGCAAGCCCGTCTGTCCTTCGTGCGCCGGAGGCGATGACGACGACTAGAGAGGGTGCGTCCAAAATAGCCGAAGTCCGGAGAACCAACCACAACATTTTACTCCCCAAAAGTCACACCAGGCTTCTTGTTAATGTCGCCGTTGCTACTCACGCCTCACACCTGTTCTGTAGGGAGAAAGATTAGGAAACGACCCGTTTCCGGTTCTACTTAAGCAAATTACGCCTTCTGGGAGGACCATCCCAACAATGACCTAGTTTAGCTGCGCGGTGAAGAGACCCCCGTCCCCTGCGGGGATGGCCGGTGTCTCGAGAACCACCCACGCAAATGTATGCTTCTCGCTTTTCTGACCTCTTCTTACAGGTGTCCCCCATCTGACTAACCATTAATTATCCCCCTGACTTACTGAAGACGCGCGGTCTCAGACTGAACGAAATCCCCCCCGTTCTCGAGTACACAAAACAGACCTTCGGACGGACTTGAAGACACACAAACAAACAAATTTGAGAAATGAAGGAATATTTTAAGATTGTTTTTATTACTAAAAAGAGACCGATTTATCTATATACATTGTAATACTTATTAATTGTAAAACAAAGATAGTATTGTAAATAAAGAATAAAAAAGAAAATAAAAAACACACAAACAAAACCACAAACAAACCAAAGTTAAGCCATTGTTGCGGGGTGCAGGATGGTGTCATGCTTGAGAGGGGACGCGTTACGTAATTGGCGTATCCCCTCTCCCACCACCCCCTGTTCCACGCATGTCTACCTTCCCGCGCGAGACTGTTTGCACACGCGAATATGTCTCTATTTTGCAACGTCTTCTTATTTTGCGCGATATCGCACGCGGGCGCTTCGAATGAGATCATTCCGCGCGTTGACAGTGTATCGAATTGCGCGTCTTCACGTTCTAGCTATCGATGACGTCAAGCGGGAGCGTCGCGACGCTCGGTACATAATTAAAATTGTGGTTTTGTTTTCGACCTTTGATATTCCTTCATTCGGCTCAATTACTCAGAGCAATTTAAAATTAAAAGTCTCGACGATAATCAGGGTGACGGCGCGACAGGGTGTCTAGCCGCTGGGAACTATTGACACATGTGACAGTTGTGATACACCGCACAGCGGTGGTGCCCTTGAAGGGAAATGTAAACAACGGATTTTCCAACGTTTTGACGACGGTATGGTGGTTATTTTTGGAGTGCTTACTCGCGCTGCGGTTATCTATCTCTATATTAATGCGAGGTAGCGTTGGGTTTTAAAGTGTGCCTGTTTTGATATCGATCGGCTTTTTTATGTGGTCGTGAAATTTGTACTCGAAATCGACTGGTTTAAGCTGCGATTTGCAGTGATTGCGGTCTTTGTTTGTTATCTATATTTTTAAAGTAAACAAATGTGGTTTAGCCAAGCTTACCAAATTATTTGTTGGTGATTTAATTCAATTTAAAGTTAAAAGTATCTTTTTTGAACTTTAAGCTCGAACATTTCAAGGATATTAGCCATTTTTTGATTAATATCAACATCATAGGTTGTAGATCAACTGGCCATCATGCTCAAAAATTGCCTTAAAACTGAAAAAGTGACTTTTTCTATACGTATGGAAAATCTACTTAATTTAAAATGCTTGAGTTTTCGTCTAATCGCGGGATTAGCTTCACAATACAATTCAGCCCTGACTATCATAGTTATCCAGTATTTCTAAATGACCAGACTCGATTATCCGAAGTTCGATTATCCGAAGGTTTGTATGGGACTTCGAATAATCAAATCACGAACAAAAAAATGTTTTATTTATGTATTTTTTATGTTCTTATTTTAAACATCTAATTCAAGTTTTGCGACCCCATTTTAGTCAAACTTGAATGGTTGCCTGTAAAATAAAAAAATGCATTTTTTAAATGTTTCATCATCGCCATTTTGGCCGCCATTTTGGATTTCAAAATTCAAAATCTCTTATGAGTGGTTTAAGGGTCATATTAAAGCTCAACAATCATTAATAAGACAACGAAAAGAAAAATTCGTGATTCGATTATCCGAAGTGAAAGTTTGCCAAGGCCTTCGGATAATCGATTCTGGACTGTAATTATTTTCAAAACAAGCTTTCTTTACAATTACAATTACACAATCAAAATATTACGAAAATAAGGAAAAATAAGCCTTAGCGTTGGGTTAAAATAATATTTGCAATTAATGCTTAATTTTAGAACCCAATTGTAAATTAAAGTTCACATCCAAAAACAACTCACAAAAAATAACTTGGTAGTAAAAAAATACCTTACAATACATTATAAAAAGAGTATAAGTCATTTTCGACAACTCACAGAGTTGCTTCGACCCCTCTTCGATAAAGAAAAACTTCGCCCTTATGGATAATTTTGGTCCTTGATCACGAATCCGAGGTCCATTTTTCGATATCTCGTTACGGATGAGCGGTACTACCCCTTTCATTTTTGAACACTCGAAAAAAAATGTGCTTTTCAAAAAATTGCAGCCTGAAATGGTGAACGGTGATGGAAATTTGGTGTCAAATACCATTCATATTTTTCATTTCTCAACTGTAAAACAATTGTAATTTTATCGGAAATTTAATGTTCTTTTTTAATCTGTAATAACCCAGAAGGGTCATTTTTTCATTTTGAACACAATTTTTAATTATAAAATTTCGTATTTTTTTAGGGTGTAACAATGTTTTGATTTTGCAAAAAAAATGATGGGGCAATCCATAAACCACTTTAAGGAGGGGGGTATGACGATTGAAGGTTTTTTTGTATGAAAAATTGTCCACGCAGGGGTGATGTGGGGGGGGGGGAGATTTCCAAAAAAGTGTCCACGTGGTTTATGGATGGTCCCTAAGGGGTTTGCTCGTAACCATCAAGAGTTAGGACTTCATAAAAAAAAAACTGAAAAATGGTTGATAAAAATTATGTTTTTCTAAAAATTAAATATATGTGAGCAGTTCTCTACGGAATCGGTATTTTTTCTTTAATTTTAATTTTTGTATTTTTTAATCCGGCTGAAACTTTTGTGGTGCCTTCGGCATGCCCAAAAAAGCAATTTTGCATCATTAGTTTGTCCATATAATTTTCCATACAAATTTGGCAGCTTTCCATACAAAAATGATGTCAGCCATTCCACGTCAAACAGGAAGTCTCCAAATCAAAACTGATCCGATTTGGCTCAAATTTGGAGTTGGGGTTCTGTGATAACTCAAAAATTTCAGCGATGACCTATAAATGTTTAGTTTTCGTGAAAAAAGTTGATTTTTACCCGTTTTCCTCATTTTTCAGTTTCAGCGCGCGGCGCGTCGGAAAACCCAGTTTTTATGTTCAAAAAATCATATCTCCGAAACGTGTTAATGGATATTCGCAATTTTTTTATATGTTATGTAAAATATTACAAGGAATCAGGGAAAAATATTTTCAGACATAGGCTCTTTGGTCCCGAGACCTTGAAATCGGCAAATAAAAAAATTTCATATGACCTTTTCAAATATTCAGCTAGTTTTGTTGGACCTCAACATATTTTTCCTTAAAAGCCCAACTAATAACCTTTCTTTCGAATTGTGGCGCTCCAAAATTGATTCAGCCGTTCCGGAGATATGATTTTTGAAAAATGTGGTTTTTGCGAAAATCGACGAAAAACGCAATTTTTTGGATCACCCTATTTCGGATAGGACCATCCTAATCGCCAAACAAAAAAATACGGGTCTAATTATTTTGGCCAAAGAACCCCCACTCCAAATTTGAGCCAAATCGGAGCACTTTTGATTTGGAGACTTCCTGTTTGACGTGGAATGGCTGATGCATGAAAATTCAAATTTTTCTACGTCATTTTTCGAAGTATAATTGAATTTGCAATCAAAAAGTATTTTATTGAAATTTTGATAAAGTTCATCGTTTTCAAGTTATAGCCATTTCTATGTAACTTTTTTCAAAATAGTCGCAGTTATTGATTTTTTTTAAAAATAGCGGCCATGTTTGCCTACCTTTGAAAAAAATATTTTTGAAAAGCTGAGAAAATTCTCTATATTTTGCTTTTTCGGACTTTGTTGATACGACCCTTAGTTGCTGAGATATTGCCATGTAAAGGTTTAAAAAGCAGGAAAATTGATGTTTTCTAACTCTCCCAAACAACCCACCATTTTCTATTGTCGATATCTCAGCAACTAATTGTCCAATTTACAATGTCAAAACATGAAACATTCGTGAAATGTTCCGATCTCTGCGAAAAAAATATTTTCAGAATTTGTAAATCAAGACTAACATATCAAAAGGGCGTAATATTGAATGTTTGGTCTTTTTTAAATGATGCCTTGATTTAAAAATTTTGAAAATATTTTTTTCGAAAAGATTAATGGATCCATGGATGGAAGCTAAGATGTAAAAATAGGTTTGCAATTGCCTCAACAATCAAGCCTTCGGACACCTACTTTCGAGTAGGAATCTCGCAATCGAGAACGCCAATTTGTTTTTTTTATTTTTTTTTGGGTGAGACTTAGCAAACATCAATTTGCTTGTTTTAACCCTTTGCATGGCAATATCTCAGCAACTAAGGGTTGTATCAACAAAGTCCGAAATAGCAAAATTTAGAGAATTTTTTCAGCTTTTCAAAAATATTTTTTCCAAAAGTTGGCAAACATGGGCACTATTTTTAAAAAATCAATAACTGCGACTATTTAAAAAAAAAGTTACATCAAAATGGCTATAACTTGAAACCGGCGCACTTTATCAAAATTTCACTAGAGTACTTTTTGATTGCAAATTCAATTTTACATCGAAAAATTAAATTGAATAAACATTGCGACCAATATTTCGATGTTTTGAAAAAAAATGTATTGATTCAAAAAATCATGACTCGGTCAAAGATTTTTTCCCATTCTGGAAATTTGTGAAAAGTTGGCATTTGATGTCCTCTAAAACATATCAAACAATAAAAAAAATTAAAAATAGTTTTTTTTTGCAAATCAAGTTTAAGTGACAAAAAGTGAAAGTGAAGACACCAAATCGATCAAAAAATTCCTTCAAAAGATACAGATTTTTTAATTTTCACATGTCATTTTTGTATGGACAGCTGCCAAATTTGTATGGAAAATTATATGGACAAAGGCACCACAAAAATTTCAGCCGGATTAAAAAATACAGAAAAAATCGAATGACCGAAATCTCAGAGAATTGCTCATGTAAGGTATTTTTTGATTAACCCTAAATCATTTTTTTAAATTTAGTTTTTATAATGATTGGTGTTGTGTAACGCAAATATCACGTGCTTAACATTTTTTTCATTCTAAAGGGGATAAACAAATGGTTTTATAAATAACCAATGACAGGTGCCTTGTGGAAAGACATATTCACCACATCGTTTTAATCAATGTAGCGTGGCGGCATTCTGGCGCTGCACTCTCTCCTTTTCCTCATGCACGAATAGCTATTTAGCTTAGTTATATTGGAAAACATGTAGTCCTGCCAAAGTTCGCGTGATTCGACTCAATTCGAAAAAGAGCGTACGATTCTCGTTTTATTTTGCTTCGACTTTGGTGCAAATTTCCCCGCGAAAGATTATCTGGTAATGAACTAACTTTTCAAGGGCATCCACAACACCAGACCGCGCGGTTGTTTTCAAAGTTTTACGAATTGATTTACGATTTGCAATTTTGTGGGATCGTTAAGCGGAAAAGTTGGTTGCGTGCAAGAATTGTACTTTTGGTTCTTAACCATCGCCGCCACGTTGAGAATCGCGAATTTGCGCCTCAAGGTGAAAGGATTCGAAAGTGTCGTCAGCTTTCGGTGCGACCTGACATGTGTTGTACCGGGGCGTTAATTTGCTACGGCTACAAGAGCGATGCAGCAGCGCGTCAGGTGGGTTTGAGACGTTGCTCTGGTTTGTTTTCGTCGTTGTGCACTAAAATGAGATGAGCAAATTTAATAAGTCAAGTGTGGTGACGGGTACGAGATTATTATTACCCAATTATAGTGCCGCCACCGCGGCTTCGCCATGGTTGATGACGGTTGCAGCAGTTGTTCTGAATGTCTCTAGCGCTGTTGTGGTTAGTTAAGTTTGTAGGACCCAATGATGGATGAACTGCGGGCAGCTGAAGTTAATTTGGTGATTTTTTGAGAACTTCATTATATGTTTTTAACTTTATTTTTTTTTTGTGCAAAAGATCATCAAATGATTATTAAATTTCGAGAAATCATGAAAAACAAGTGTTTCTTCCTTTCTTTCAAATGATTTACGATGAACGAGATCATCTCCTAGCAAGTACACAAATTAATCACGTTTCAAACGTGCAATTTGACCTAATCTCTGCCAAGTTAGGATGCCTTACAACAAATTAAACACCCTTTTAATGCACTTACAGTCCCACGATCTCCTCGTACATCCACTACCATGTTCGCTGACAGCGCGCAGTCGTTGCTGACATTTGTCATCGGCGTTGCAAGTTTGCGAAAAGTTGAAGGTACCTGCTGTACCTTTCAACGGGGCGGGGGGTCACAAATCGAGCGTTCGTTCCAAAAACAAATCTCCGTTCCGTTGACTCCATGCCGTGGCGAGTTGATCTAAACATTTGAAGTGCACTGCTCTCGTACGTGTTTAAATTTGCCTTACGGATTTGATGTACGGAAATTTACCTAAAAATAGCCGCTCCTCCTCAGCAGAGGTGTCTTCTGTGGGTTGGGTAGAATTTGCAACGGTTCTAAACTGTCTGCGGTTTTGTTACGGGCAAATGATTGAAATTTCATGCATTCTCTCGGTGACATTTGGCGATGATCCTCATCTGGTGTGTAATTTGTGGGTGACATTCTTGGAATCGCTTGCTGTTGTCCCGGAAAATGGTGGGAATTCTAGGCCATGCACTGCTTGTTTGTTTTAATTAGATCATCGCAAATTTACGCTCGCGGTTGGTCCATGTTTTTATGCTTTCGGATTTTGGCTGTGTTGTTGTCGTATTCTGTCATGGGATCGCTCTAAATTTAACCAGCCTGCTGGATGACCAAATCATCTATTTCAAGCACCGTACCGCTAATAATGGACCAAAATTTGATACTTCTCAATCAACGGGGGCACTTTTGGACGCACTTGTCATATTTCCGCTCGAGAGCTGATGGATAGCTTTTAGCAAAACCAATTTCAAGATGACCTAATTGCCGAGTTTAATGTTTATTTTATGATCGTTCATGTTTAATGAAATGCGGAGAGGTCTGGTAGTAAATATTTGGTTTTGTTTTGTCTTCCTGAAAAAAACAAGGTGCACAAAAAATTGTAAAGAGACATTTGACCAGGCCTGGCTTGGGCACAAAGAAAAAAACGATGGAAGAGTTTATAAAATATTATTGCATGTCATTTAAGATTTAAGCTAAACACAATGATGTAACAAAATCATTCCCAAAGCCTGATTGGTTCTACAGGACCTGGCGATCCATTTTTGAAGTTTAAATGGGATTCAACCCGTTAAGTTACAATAAACACATCTGGAGTTTTTTTTAAAGTTCCAATAAACCAAATTTCCAGTTTTGCTTTTTGGGTGTTTTTGAAACCGCCTTGAGTCAGGGGTATTAAAAAACACCCAAAAAGCTAAAACTGAAAATTTGGTTTATTGGACCTTTAAAAAAAACTCCAGACATAATTTTTTTTTGTTCTAAATGAAAAAATACATCTCTTCTATATTGCAGATTTAAAAAGTACATTCAATTTCCATTCCATTTGTTTACAGTTGAGAAAGTGGAAATGGCAGTGCTTTTGAAACTAGTTTTAACTGAAAAACTCCAGACATAATTTATTTTTTTTTGTTCTAAATGAAAAAATACATCTCTTCTATATTGCAGATTTAAAAAGTACATTCAATTTCCATTTCATTTGTTTACAGTTGAGAAAGTGGAAATGGCAGTGCTTTTGAAACTAGTTTTAACTGAACTTTGAATACGTCATTTGCATAAAAGTCCTTCAAAATATCAGGGATAACAGCCAGAAATCATTGAATAGAGGACCTGAATTATTTTTTTTTTCATAATTTTTGAAGAGGGAGGGAAGATTTAAAAAATCACGTGGATTGTCCATCCATAATGTTTGTAGTATTTATCAAATTCAATATTATTTTCTTGATTTTATGAACCCATGCTTACAAAATGTTACAAAGGTCTCAAATTTGTTAATTTTATAAGTTGAATATTTTTTACATGAAATTCATTGGAAGGTTTCAAATGCGTGCCTTTGAGGCTAATCCGGAGCTAGAAAAGAACGTAAAACTCCATTTAAAAATACGTTCAACAAACGGTCAAGAAAAGGGTCACGGAATGGTTTTTTTAGAGGTTACCGCAGTGTTTATTTGCAATATCAGGGAGATGGAAAAGCCTAACAATTATCATTAAATTGTCTGGCAAAAAAATAAAAAAAAATATCAGTCATTCAAATTTTACAGATTTATATTCAGAGATTGAGAAATTGAAAAAAACTAATTTATAAAAAAAAACAAAAACTAAAAAATATATATATAATTTCAGACATAGAAAAATAAACTATCTTAAATTAAAACATTCAAAAAACACTAATTAAAAAAACTGAAAATGCAGAATGAGAAAATTCAGAACATCCAAAATTCAAATTTTGAATTATGCTGCAATTGAAAAATTTAAAAAATAAAAATCATCGTAATAAATCATAAATCACATTTTACAAATTCTAAAAATTTCGAAATTAAAAATTCTTGAATCAGCAAATTAGTTTCTAAGCTGAATATAACTTCAAATATGTCTGATTTTCTGGCGACAATTAAAAATTTAACAGTTAAAAATGTTCTAAATATATAATCTCGTAATTACATAATGTAATAAGGCTGGTACAAATTTTACTTAAAGTTTTTGTAACTAAAAATTGCAAAACAACTGAATTAGTGTAAATTGCATCTAAAACCCTTTTTTCATGCTAATTTTGAAAGTATGGCTTGTCATTCAAATTTTTTATTTAGAATTTTATAATTACAAAATTTACAGATTCTAAATTTTAAAGTTTTTGGTTTTTGGATTTTTTAAATTTAATTTATTTTTTCAGTTTATAAATTGTTATTTTCTTAATTTTTTTAGCTTATGTTTTATTTCGTTATGTTATTTACCATTTAAAATTTTCAAATCCCAAGCGCGCGCAGCTCCCAACGCGCTCAAACCGAACTGTTAACTTCGACATTTCTCAGAACTTAGTTTTAGGTAGACTTGATATGTAGTTATCTGCATTTTTCCAGTCACTGAAACCAGCCTTTAGTTTAATGGACTGGTTTGGTTTTCCGTACATAGATTCCTTTAGCATAGTTGAAGCTTTTGTAAACAAGCTCAACTTTGAACAGCCTACTTAACATATTTTTCAACAACACTTTTCATGACTTTAAGAGCTGTTTTAATTAAATATTAAATAGCTGTATGTTCTTAATGTTTTCAACTCATGGAATAATTTCATTAAGAAAATATTGCAGTTAATCATAGTTTTTCAACATGATTTTTTCTTTAAAAGCAAATGCACAAGAAGCTTTAAAAAAATTGGATTGTGGAACCAATTTTTTAAATTTTTAAATTGAAATTTTAATCATGGATTGTTTTTGGGATCAAAATAAAAAAAAACTTCAAGGCAATTTTCCTAACACCTTCCCCTCTTCCTCCCTTCCAGGACTGCCGTCAGCCCTTCTTCGGTGGTTCGTTCTTCGACCACGAGGGTCTGCCGTACTGCGAGACCCACTACCACGCCAAGCGGGGATCGCTGTGCGCGGGTTGCTCCAAGCCCATCACCGGACGGTGCATCACGGCCATGTTTAAGAAATTCCACCCGGAGCATTTCGTGTGCGCCTTCTGCCTGAAGCAGCTGAACAAGGGCACCTTCAAGGAGCAGAACGACAAACCCTACTGCCACCAGTGCTTCGACAAGCTGTTTGGATAAATCAGACGACGTGTGAGCGTGCTGTGTGTGCGTGTGCAGGTGTGTTTCTGTATGTGTGGGAATAGTTCTTCGTTTTCCTACGTGTTTCTTCTTTTCTATACTTTATGTGTCCCACTGTCACTTCCATATCTGAACCATAGGCAAAGTATTTCAATTGATTGTCCGTTCGAATCGGGTCGTTTAGCTTACACATTGTTTATCCTTAATTTCTGTTCAACTCTGTTCTTATTGAAATGTTTACTTAACAGTAGCGATAAACCATTTTCCAGCAAGAGTCCCACTCTTCTAGTTATTTAATTCTATTGCACTGTTTCTGGGCAGCAGCACTCAGAGTACAGATAAACACTGTATAATCTAACTTTAAGCTTAACTTTGCGCAATAGGGCGGTCAGCCATTTATCGCCACCGTACGGCATGAAAACTGATGCAATGTTATATAACCTATCAAGTATTTAACTATTTGGACGTAACCGATCGTGAGTTTTCAAACAGCAGTCAATCTAGAGCGAAAACATTGTAGCAAAATCTAATAACGAAAAATCTCCAAAAACTGAAAGTGTTTGGATAAGCAAAAAAAAGAGAGTTGATAACACAAGACGACGAATAACGTTTAAAACTATCCAAAGTTCAAAATTGCAAAACAAAATAAAAACTAAAAACTTACAATTATTGAAACGTTTGATCGATGCAGCACAAAACGAATCTTTACAACATAGAGCAAACACAGATGATATTTAGAAAGATCGCCCCCCGTATTTCATCCTTTAGCAAACACCTTTTGAAATCAGCCAACAGTGTAGCCAATATATGTAATAGACGATTATTACTCGCTAACAGTTTAGAATAAACAGCAACTGCAAAAAAAAATCCCGTCTTTAAGGAAGCGTTCCAGAAACGGTGACCGTGCGTTGGAAACTAAATCAAGTGGTGTTGTCATTGATCCGAAAGTTCCTTCCCTTGTCTTTCTAACTGAACTAATAAAAAGCTGTGTATCGTCAGCGGGAATGACACTGAACTAAGAGCTTTTTTTAAGATCAAGTTTTTTTTTACGTTTCAGGCAACATCTCAATATTAAAAAATAATTTATAAGGCTTTACAAAAACTTTAAGTAAAATTTGTAACAGGCAAATGATTGGTTAGTTGAATTTCTGTCCTCTACTCCGACTCCGGTCTTTTTTTTTAATTTAACAACTAAGATATTCTGTACGAAAACGGTCTTTTTTTCAATTTTATTTTTTTTGTTGAAACTTTCTTGGTGTCTTCGGTATGTCCAAAGTAGCAATTTTGCATCTTTAGCTTGTTTAGCTATAATTTTCCATGCAAATTTGGCATCTAAACATTCAATATTACGCCCTTTTGAAATGTTAGTCTTGATTTTAAAAAATAATCAAAATATTGTTTTCGAAAAGATCGAAAAATTTCACGAATGTTTCATATTTTAAACGAAAACGGCGGGTTGTTTGGGTGAGACTTAGAGAACATCAATTTTCCTGTTTTTAAATCTTTGCATGACAATATCTCAGCAACTAACGATCGTATAAACAAAGTTCTTAAAAGCAAAATATAGAGGATATTCTCAGATTTTCAAAAATATGTTTTTCAAAAATGGGCAAACATGGGCACTAATTCAAAAAAAAATGAATAACTGCGACTATTTTCAAAAAAGTTACCTAAAAATTGCTATAACTTGAAAAGGTCAACTAATACATTTTTTACTGAAGTACTTTTTGATTGCAAATTTAATTTTACATCGAAAAATAAAGTTGAAAAAATTTTGCGACCAATATTTCGATTTTTTGAAAAAAAAAAATGATTTAAAAATTCAAAACTCGATCAAACATTTTTTTGCCCCTACTGGAAATTTCTGAAAAGTTGGCATTTGATGTGCCCTAAAATATATTAGAAAATAAAATAAAACAGTCTCCATACAATTTTGACAAAAAATGTACGTAAATATTCGAAAATCTCTATGTTTTGAACGCGTTTTCTGATTGATTTGGTATTTTCGGCAAAGTTGTTGATACTGATGAAGACAGATATGAAGTCAGAATAGGTACAAAGGGTTTTTATTGCCGATTTTAAAATTAACTTTTTATCACAAAAAAAATCAATCCCCCAGAAACCGATTTCTGTAATTTTAAATTTTTTGATATATTTTTGGGGACAAAACGCACTACTTTTTCATAGTACGGCCAAAAAACCATGCCGCAGAGATACGTTTTTTTTAAATGAAAAAAAAAAAAAATGAAATCTGACCATATGTTTTTTACTACACTTTTGATGTAAAATCGAATTAGAGCAATTCCATGTCAAATAGGGAATCGGTTGTACCCGACCCTCTCCGATTTCAATGAAACTTTGTAGACATGTTATCCTAGGCCTATAAAAGCCATTTTTGTCTATATGGGACCAGTTACACTCGGTAATGACATTTGAGAAGGGCGTAAGTGTTTTAAATATTTTTGTATTTCGTAATTTAAATATTGCTGTATCTCAAAGCCGTTGCATCGTATCAAAAAGTGGTCAAAGACAAACTTGTAGGAAATTTGACGGGCTTTCCGAAAAAAAAAATACACTGAAAGAAAAAAGCACTCCACTTATATAAGATTTATTGATTTTTAAGTTTAAAAGTCAAATTTGAAGGTGAGTCCACGATTTTTTTTCGTTCAATTTTTTTGGGAAAATAGCCTAAGATGTTACAAAAAGACTCACAAAAAATGCAGGATGGAGCAACTCCCCTAAAAAAATACAAAAATAATTTACTGAAACTGTTTTTTTCAAAAGTGCTCTAAACGTAAAAATTTTCAAAAACCGAACACGAGAGTCGATTTTCCAGACAATTTTACATAAAAGTCTCCATATTGACCATTGTCCTAAGTCGAATCCTTGTGAAGTTACAGCGGTTTTAAAAATAAAAATGTTGAAAAAATGGGGTTTTTGATGGTTTTTGGCAATTTCTATATGACAGACTTGATTTTTCAGTCTCGAAAGCTCGTCCAATTTCCTATAAGTTTATCTTTGACCACATTATATCTGCAAGCCCATGCATCCAATTGAAATGTGGTTAAAGACAAACTTATAGGAAATTGGACGAGCTTTCCGGTAAAAATATTTTCGAGGCTGAAAAATCAAGTCTGTCATATAGAAATTGACAAAAACCATCAAAAAACCTAATGTCATTATCGAGTGTAACTGGCTCCATATACACAAAAATGGCTTTTACAGGCCTAGGATAACATGTCTACAAAGTTTCATTGAAATCGGAGAGGGTCGAGAAAAAAGTACCTAAAAAAATCCTGTTTTGGGCTGGAATTGCTCATTAGCAATCGAAAATAAAACATTGCAGATGTTGATAAAGTGTTCCGTTTAAGAGATATGGCCACTTAAAGTTTGATTTAATCTAAAAAAACAGTTTTTCGATTTTTTCAAATAGTGCCCATTGTGAAATTATTTTTTTCTGAAAGTTCAGACAATTTCCTTAAAATTTCACCTGAGAAACATTCCAGATTGGAGATACAGCGATTAAAAGAACAGCAGTTTCCCATTTGAAAATATTGTTGTGTTATCTAGTTTTCCTTGAACCTGGAAATAGCCTAACTGAGTAGTTTTTTTTTTTTTCAATATTTAGGTATAAAAAGAAAAATAAAGTTCTTAAGTCACCTAAGTTAAGTTTAAGCCGGGTAAGTTAGTCCTGTAAATCGATTTAATATCATCTTGTACAGGAAAGTGTTATTTAAATCCATAACCATCCATAGATTTAAAACAATGAAAGTCCAACCTTTCCTATTTTGAAATTTCATACTCAAAAAATGAAAGTGGCCGTATTCTGAGGTGAAGATGGTTCCAGAAAATATGTCCATTGATTGTTTTGAATAGAAATTTTTATTATAAAATAAAAGCTTCTTTGTTTTTTGAAGCCCTCTAGAACCCTATTTAATCTTTTGAAGTTTATATTGTTTGGTTTGATGGTCAAATTGATTTTCAAGAATGATTGTTAGGTTGATTCTCTGTACAATCAGTTTTTTTAATAATTTACGCAATAAAATACTGACTTAAAAGATTGAGCTTCAATATTAATATACCATCTTACAGCGATGGAATAATCATCATCAAAAGAAAATCTCTGGACGTTCATCAAGAGAAAAAATCCGAAAGGAGCTTGGCTCTCCTCTCTCGCGCACGAAAGATCGGTAAAAAGAATCTAAAAAAAATCATCATCTTGATTATTCGGTGGAATATCCTTTTCACTACTATACTTGCAAGTGTAACGTCACTTGTCGAGAAATGACCTGTCACATTTTGTAGATGGGCAATGTGTGTAAACAAAGTGAAATAAATATTATTAAGTGGTGCTGACAAGGAAATTCACAAAAAATCATCAGCAGATTGAATTTCTTGGAGAATTTCGGGAGCGATTTTCTTTTACGTGATTTGCCTCCTCTCTTTTTCGCGGGTGAAGAAAGTTCGCAAGCGAAATTGATTTTTTTTCGATTATTCCATCCCTGCCATCTTAGTAGAAAGATCATTTGTAGAATAACGTTACTATATTGACCTTCTAAAATTTTCTCAATTTTGCTGGTTCCATGATTTTAGCTCGTTGAATAAAATGAACCGGAATATCACTCCACCATCCCCTCTGCCAGTAGTTATCTTACTCACAACTAGATACCGCTAGCAGCACAAATGTTTCTCATGTGATATCATTCCCCTTTGGTATGGCCATTCCCTCGTTCCTTCGTAGCATAGAAGCCGGCCGCCTGATCTGACATCCAATGCCCACACCACATAGCGATATGATTCATTCATTCCGTGTTTATGCTACTGCCTGTCCATGTGTGTATGAAAGAGAGGCTACCGTCCCGATATCATTGAAGAAAGTCTGCAGCACATCGGACGTCGCCGAACGTCGAATTTGTTGGTAATTTTCCGAGCAACTCCCTCGTGATCATCGCTTGTGTTGAAGTGTGTTGGTTTAGTTTGAGTTGTGCACTCTTCTCGTTCACATCGCACCGCAGTCGCGACACGTCGCCGGGAGGACGCTTTTGTTAAGTTGCGAAATTCGGTTGATCGCCGCGTGGTTTATCGCTGCTTAGTGTTTGTGTTGCAACAAAAAAGTGCCGGCATTTTCCGTTCCCGTGTGTAGAGGGAAAACAGTAGCTGTAAAGTAAATATCGTTTCCAGATGTTTTTCCCAGGCTTCTAAATAGTGTTGTTTTGGGTGGGCTAAGATGATATTCTTGACAGGGAAAAAATAACATTTGGTTTTATCAGAGAGAAAGAGAGTCGATATTCTAGCCGAACGTGGTGCAATTAGTGAGAAGCTTTGAATGTATTGGATGGCCACGAAGATGGATATTTGATTATTAGGATACAGGGTTGTCGAAACTGAAATTTTGATTTCGAAGTCAAAAAATAAAATAGTAGTACGATTTTATTATAATTTTTTAATTAATTAGCTTAATCATAACTTCTACTGACAAAAAAGTAGAAAAAAGAAAATCTATTGAATTTTTACGATGTTTTGTTATAACTTAAAAGATTGCATTTTCAGTTATTAAAATCATCCAAATAATATTATTTTGCGCAATTCTGTTTTCATGTGAAACAAACGATAATCTACCTTTAGGTGGTTGGTGAGACGAAGGCTCACCTAAGAGGTCCCAATAAAAATAAGCTATGAACAAAAGAAATCAACCTTCCTTCAGACTTTTTGAAAAAGCGCATTTTCCGAATGATTTTGTAGCCTTTCCTAAGTGGGGAAGGCAGAACTGAAAAGGGGTTACTTTTTCAGCCGTAATTTTTTCTAGAATTCTCATCAACTCATAGAATTTTACCAGAGGTAAAAAATCGATAAGAAAAATTGTTTTCAAAATATCGATTTTTTGTAACATTTTTGTATGAACAGCCTCCTAAATTCTAAGTTGAATTAAGGGCCAAGCTATTGATGCAAAATTTAATTGCTAATTGTGGAAGATTTGCTATTCGGTAATTTATACAAGAACTTTTTCCAAAGAAATTGGCAAAAACATTAAAGAGCATTTCCATGCATGTTGTAAACCAGTGGTTTGTAAAATCTTCTCATCTAAAATTTCAAATGAAAAGATCTATTTATAATTGATGATTATAAACAAATCAATAGATCTACTTCTAGTTGTAATGTACGGCCAAACCACTGATGGACCTAACAGTATGGGGGCCAGTTAAGAGGTTTCGACATCAACGATGTGCGGCTGTACAACCCAAAAAAACCGATTTAATCCCACCAGGGGTGAGATGGAGCCTTTCTTACTTAAGAATATAACTTTTTTCTTTCATCATCCCGGTACGAGAATCGAACTCACGACCTTTGGATTGGAAAACAAGCACGCCGTTAGTCGAAACCCATCCCCTACCGGTCAGTATTCCCAGTGAGCAGATTTACTCTTTGAAGGGATCTGACTTTGCCGAGCCAGACAGGAATCGAACCCATCACCTTCCGCTTACAAGGCGAAACCCGTAACCTCACGGCCACGGAAGCTCGTCAATTCACAACATCGACTTGATACAAAAAATCTTATGATGAAAGCAAGGTATTATTAATGATATGTTTTCTAAAAGAAATTGAAAACGCAATTTTCACCAATAGAATAAAGCTTCGAATGCGCAAGTGACGACACACACCGCGGTTTTGGTGTTCTAGTTTTGGTACGAGCCCAAAAACCGAACAAAGCAGGCGCAAAGCAAAACCGAGTTAACCGCACAGTGGGAAGCTTGCCATTCAGCATCTACAAAAGTGAGAGAGTCAGAGATAGATATTTTTACAACCGCACCACTACACACTCAATCGCAATACCTTAGGTAGATAGCAATTGGCGTCGCAAGCATTGAAAACTTTGAAAACGATATAAAGCTTAGAAGCTTCGAAAGCTCCTATTGGAATCCAAAAAACTCTGTTAAATAAAACGACACGACAAATGAAGCCTACTTAAAGGCGATTTATGTCAAAAAAGTTTTTGCATAAACATTGGACAGTTATGCAAAAACGGACAGAGCCAAAGAAACCGAAAAGCTACGATATCTTACATGTTGAAGGAAACATCGGTAGACAAGCTACTACAAACGAGTATAAGTCGAACCAAAACATATGTGCGCCAGCATTCAAGCGCCAGTATTCGAAGCTCAACTTGACAACTTGGCGACATGGCGTCGAAAATCAATGCAGTGTGATTTTTTGGCGATTTTTCCGATTAATATTCATGCTGTATCGTCTTATTTACGAAGATGAAAATGACGTCCAGCCATAAAGTAAAACCTATACCTTTCTTTAGTAAGAAAGGCAAAAAGTAAATCGTTCTAAAAGTTGTTCGGGATTGCCGATCGATGTCAAATTTGTTTCAGATGCTCACTCATGGTCTGTACTATGAATGTAGGAAGTAATATCAGATAAAATTAGAAACGAAAAATGTTGGCGAAGGTCACCAGGTGGGCTTTTACCTTTTTTCAGGATTTTTTTTCTTATAGTAGGTTAATCAAACAGCTCTAACTCCAGAACCATATTATGAATCTGGATAAAAATTTGGGAGGTTGTAGAACTCGAAAAATGCAATTTTTGAGATAAATAAAAGATATGAAAATGAAAAATTTTGACCATATTTTCATTTGAAAACTGTGTATGTTGTTGAAAAGTCTGTCCACATCCGAAAACAGATGGATATTTCAAAATTTGAGCGGCAACTCGCCCAGGTTCAGCACACTAGCTTTCATCTGCATTCAGAAGAATCAAAATCGGATTCAGGGGAGCTGAGAACGGCGCGACACAAAATTTGGCAAAATTTTACCACATACGAACATCACTCGATCTCCACGGAATTTATTTTCTCAAAATTCGAGGGTTGGAGATAGACGAATGTAATGGCGATTGTCCACGACCCATACAAAAAAGTTTTTTTTTGTTTGGACAATTGTCCACGAGGGAGGGAGGGGGGGGGGGGGTGAGTAACAGATTCCCCTAAAAGTGTCTACGTGGTTTATGGAAAGTTCAGTTCTAAAATGTTTAAAAATAATTGAAATATTTTTTTCTCAACAAGAATTTTTTAGTTTCAATTTACAATACCACTTGAGTTTCTGGGATAATTCGATAGGGAGAAACAAAAGCTGTAAATAAAATTTGATTTGGCAATTCAAACTATTTTCAAAAACAATCACTTGAGCACCACTGCCCAACTTTTCCCAACACTCATCTCTTCTTGACTTCTCTCCGTTCTTGGTGTGCCCGTTCTGCTCCTTCTGGCTCTGACCAGCTCTAACTGCTGATGAAACTTCCACCAGTTGCTTCCTTCTCCTCCTCATGCTATCACCTTGTTCCAACATTGTGGCGGCACCACTTTAAAGTGTGTGCGTCCTCTGTAAAAGTATATCGTACTCCCCCGAAGCGGGTGTTTTCTGTCAAACAATTTTCAGTTCGCCGAAGGCTTTCTTCCATTCCGGTCGTGACAACTCGTTGGTGCGTGTATTTTTTTTTAAAAACAGTTTGGTGCTCAAAAAAAAGGGTTGGTTTCCTCAGGCCAGAGTGTTCTGGAAGATTGTGCGAAATTGATATCGTCGTTTAAATTTACATTTGGTGTGACTCACGTGCTTTCTGGCCGCAGCTCAATTGATGTAGATTTTCCAACTGGACCGAACTAGAACTTTAGAGGTGGTGGTCGCTAGAACTTTTGAACTTCTGAGAATTTGCGGAAGTTATTCTTGCAAAACTCGTTTTGCCTCTTCTTTCTCGCAAGCTTGATTTGCGAAAATATTGGCAAATTTGGATGTTTTTGTTGGTTTTGTTTTTGGCAGGGGTTTGTGCTTCTAGCGTATGATAATTGGTTTTCTGGAGGGAGATTATCAATTTGTAAGGCTTCCGAGCTGGGAACGGCTTAATCATGGGGCCCCCTGTCGAGGGGAAAATTCGGCCATGGCAATGGGAAAGTGAGTTTTGGTTGCCACAAGTGGTTTTTGTGTTGAATTTATTCTTTGTGTATAGTCCGGAACCAGAGCGTTGCCCGAGTGCGCACGCTCGAATCATTGAAGTTTATACAGTGTCAGGTGGGAATTTGTGACTCTGTGATGAAATAGTTTTTTTTTTATTAGCAGATCGGGTATCAACTCTACAATATTAATTGCAGCCAAAAAAGTTGCTAAAATCGAATCCTTACTGTAGCTGTGAATGTTCTCTCCATTACAATAATTAGAACTCGCGTCGATTGATTATTCGTGTTTTTCCTCGCCCAGACCTGAAGAAAATGTGTTGAAAACAAACATGAAAAGTCATACTCATTCATAAATTATGCAAAAAGGTGAGCTCTTTGAGCTGAATGAAGGTATTGTACGGGCAGTGTGATTCAGTGGCTACATTCCCAGGTGATATCGACTGACCATTTCCGGTGAGTTTTCTTCACCCAAATCCTTTGCTGCGACGAAGAGAAACAGAAAGAAAACAGCAATTAAAAGTTATTTTAGGTTTCGGTTGCCGACCCCATTCATAGTGATTTCATTTTGGAGATACGGCTCGACCGGGGCGCGATAGTTTGTATACATTTTAGTGTGATTGTGTGAAATGTTGTGAAATCATTTTTGTTTTTTTTTTTTTTGTGGTCGAACTAATATTGCACGGCTGGTAGACGGACTAGAACAAATCAGTTCACCATAGATATAGATTCTGATATTGTTGGCTAGTGACATCAACACTGCTATGAAGCGTATAAATTGTCCTAGGTCAAATTTCGGAACCTTGAACTTAATTCTTTGTTTAGACCATCAGTTTTTGATCAATCAAAAGAGGATTCAGTAATTTTTCATTTTTGTTTTTTGTTTAGTCTCATTTTTCAATTGTTTAACATTTGTATCGAAATAAAACATAATAAAGTTGTTAAATTGTGATAAATTTAACCCTGAATGTTTTGTTTTATATATATTTAAGTTGAACTCAGAAGTAAAGTCCGGACGGTCTAGTCTACAAGAGCTTGTTATTTTTATTTTTTCTCAAAATATTGCAATCTCATAAAAATTGCTTCGTCTAACTTTAAAAAATGTAAGTGAATTTACATTTTTAAGGTTCAGTTTTATGAAAAACAATAAAATTGAATTTTAAATTTCAAGGAAGTTTTGGAATAATGACTTAAAAAAGCTGCATTATATTTCAATGACACGTAAACTTCCAAGCTATTTTTTTTTCATAGAATTTTCATGGTAATTTATTTAAGATTTAAAGAACCACAATACAGCAGCATAAAAATTCATCAATACGCGGTAACCTCTCAAAACCCATTTTCTAATTCCTGACTTTTCAGAATCTCTGATAAAATATATTTCTAAAAAGAGAATGATTTAAAAATGAAAAACAATCAATATCAGCTATCGAACAACATTTCTAAATAACAACTAAACAAATTATTGACATTCATAGAAGTTTGACAATTCTGGTATAAGAAAACAGCAACTTCCTTGGTTGCTGTGCACCCTTAAAACAACATATTATTTCAATGTTTGTTTTGAATATTGTCTAAAAAGATTTTTTACTCGGTTTTAACGTGAAGACTTCCATCATTGTCATAATTTTTCGTTCAAAGATATAAATTTTGCGTTGCTTTGAATATTTTGTCAAAATTGCTTCAACAAGTTGTTTAGAATAGTTCCCTATACACATGCTGATTCCGTTTGGTAACGATTATCCCATTCCTTGTAAAGTTATGGAAATCGTCATTAATCAATGATTGCCAACTAGGACGTCAATGATTGTGTGTGTGTGTGTGTGTGTGTGTGTGTGTGTGTGTGTGTGTGTGTGTGTGTGTGTGTGTGTGTGTGTGTGTGTGTGTGTGTGTGTGTGTGTGTGTGTGTGTGTGTGTGTGTGTGTGTGTGTGTGTGTGTGTGTGTGTGTGTGTGTGTGTGTGTGTGTGTGTGTGTGTGTGTGTGTGTGTGTGTGTGTGTGTGTGTGTGTGTGTGTGTGTGTGTGTGTGTGTGTGTGTGTGTGTGTGTGTGTGTGTGTGTGTGTGTGTGTGTGTGTGTGTGTGTGTGTGTGTGTGTGTGTGTGTGTGTGTGTGTGTGTGTGTGTGTGTGTGTGTGTGTGTGTGTGTGTATGTATGTGTGTGTGTATGTGTGTGTGTGTGTGTGTGTGTGTGTGTGTGTGTGTGTGTGTGTGTGTGTGTGTGTGTGTGTGTGTGTGTGTGTGTGTGTGTGTGTGTGTGTGTGTGTGTGTGTGTGTGTGTGTGTGTGTGTGTGTGTGTGTGTGTGTGTGTGTGTGTGTGTGTGTGTGTGTGTGTGTGTGTGTGTGTGTGTGTGTGTGTGTGTGTGTGTGCAAATAACTCGCATAGGCATTCGGAAGGTGTTAGCTCTGCCGAGCTTCGGTGACCCATTTCTACGCTGGCTAGCCGAGCGCGAGGTACTTCAGCTTTGTCGACAAGCCCCGCTCTGAAGAACGTTTGGACCAATCGGATTCAAACGTTATTTAGAACTTCCGAACCCTTGTCAAATGGACAAGGACCCAGCGCGTATATAGTTAGTAACAGTATTCCTAATTCCAGTCATAGCTCACCAAGTCGAGATGGCCTAGTGGTTAGCATTTTTGCTTATCAATCCAAAGGATGGGGGATCAAACCCCGACTCGAGCGACTTTTGATTTTTCGTACATGTTTAGAGTTTCAAGATTTATATTTCCTATACTTTCTGGTTGGGAGCGGATGGGAATCGAACCCAGGACCATTCGCTTACAAAGCGAACGCCGTAACCAGTCAGCCACGGCCGCTACATAACTAGGACGTCAATGATTGTACCACAAAAATATATAAATTTTGAAACACACTTGCTTTAGATCAAAAATTCCTTCAGTGGCTTCAAGAAGGCAACAACCGGCACATTTTGATTCATTTTGGTGCAGAAATTCGTTAAATTGAATTTAATACAGAATATTTTATAGTGATGATCAATTTTCTTCGAAACGGCTTCACCTTTAACTGGAAATGGAAAGGAAATTTGAAGGGGATAAAACGAGTTAAACAGAATATAATTTAATTTCATATTTTATCCTTAATTTTATTATTACTTTTATCAAATAATGCTTTTAAAATGATGATAGTTGTTGTTCTTTTAAAATATCTAAGAATTCGTTCAAAATCTTGTTTTTTTTTTCAATGGTTGGTCCAGGTTAATGGGACTCCATGTTTTACCACCAATTTTATTCTAAAGTAGTAATTCACCCAGACTCACAAACACAAATCAAACATCTGGAAAAATATTTAAAATGACTTTTAAGCTAAGTTTAACTAATGAGCAATTTCAGCTAAAATCTGGATTTTTTCTGGTACTTTTGTACCCGACCCTCTCCGATTTCAATGAAACTTTTTAGACATGTTATCCTAGGCCTATATAAGCCATTTTTGTGTATATGGAGCTAGTTGCACTCGAAAATAACATTTGAGAAGGGTGTAAGTTATTTAAATATTTTTTTTTTAATTGCTGTACCTCGAAGCCGTTGCATCGTATCAAAAAGTGGTCAAAGACAAACTTTTAGGAAATTGTACGGGCTTTCTGTTAAAATACACTGAAATAAAAAACACGCCAATTCTATGAGAATTTTTAGTTTTTATGTTTAAAGGCTAAATTTAAAGATGATGTCACGATTTTTTAGGAATTTGCCCAAGATGTAACAAAAAGACTCACAAAATAGCAGGATTGTATGTTTCTCCTAAAAAAATACAATTTCATTTACTAAAACCTTGACTAAAACAGTTTTTTTTAAAGTGGTCTTAACATCAAAATTTTCAAAAACCGATAGTGGAAATCGATTTCTGAGACAATTTTACATTCAGGTCTCCATATTGACCATTGTCTTATGTCCAATCCTTGTGAAGCTACAGCGGTTTTAAAAATAAATATGTTGAAAAAATAGGATTTCTGGCGATTTTTGGCAATTTATATATGACAGACTGGATTTTTCAGTCTCGAAAATATTTTTGCCGGAAAGCTCGTCTGATTTCCCAGTATTTTGCCTTTACAGCTTTTCAATTTGACTCGTTCTAATTTTTATGTTAGTTTATTTACTATCCAGGTCCACACTGAAAAAAATATTCGATTTTCAGTTATGAGCAATGTTATTGAGCATCAATTTGAAATGTGGTCAAAGGCAAACTTATGGGAAATTGGACGAGCTTTCCGATAAAAATATTTTCGAGACTGAAAAATCAAGTCTGTTATATAGAAATTGCCAAAAATCACCAAAAACCCTATATTTTCAACATATTTATTTTTAAAACCGCTATATTTTCACAAGGATTGGACTATCGATTTTAGAAAATTTTGACGTTTAGATCACTATTCTAGAAAATAGTTTTTGTAAAGGATTTTTGAGACTTACCATCCTGCATTTTTCGTGAGTCTTTTTGTTACATCTTTCTCAACAATTTTGAACGAAAAAAAATCGTGACATCACCTTTAAATTTAACTTTTAAACATAAATATTGAAAATTCTCATAGAAGTGCCGTTTATTTTTCTTTCAATGTATTTTTACAGAAAGCCCGTCCAATTTCCTACAAGTCTTTGACCACTTTTTGATACGATGCAACGGCTTCAAGATTCAGCAATATTTAAATAACGAATTACAAACACCTTTAAATAACTTACGCCCTTCTCAAATGTCATTATCGAGTGCAACTGGCTCCATATACACACAATTGGCTTATATAGACCTAGGATAACATGTCTAAAAAGTTTCATTGAAATCGAAGAGGGTTGGGTACAAAAGTACCAGAAAAATTTCTGATTTGAGCTGGAATTGCTCTAATTAAAATGAATTAAGTTCAACATCTGCAAAAAAAAATACCACAACAAATGGTGCCAAACTCATGTTAAAATCGTTTTTTTAATCTAATATTTATCTTTGAAGTACAATTTGCAAAATTAGCTTCGAGTTAAACCTCTTTTATAAATTAATATCTTATCATTTCCCGATGTTTTTATTTCCTTTTTTTTTCATTTTGCGTGAGGCCGTTTGAAATATTTGTTAAAGTTTATGAAAAATTGGGGGGCAAAACAATTTTTTTTTTTTTCAAAAAACTTTGAAATTTTAAAGTAAATAGAAGTCTAACCAACTGAAAACAATTGGCAATGCATTTTTCTGCGTTTAAAATCATATTTAGCATGTCTGGGATCGATCAAAAATATTTTGAATTTTTGTGGAGTTCCAATGTACAGCACCGCAAAAGAAAAAAAAAACAATCTCTTCAATACTTGGATATTTTGAAAACTAATGATTGCAAAACAACTAGACAGGTGTAAAATGCACTTTACAACACTTTTTCATTCAAATGTTGAGAACATGGCTTGATTTTTCAATTTTTTTTTGTTCCCCCCTCGACCCCGATCAGAGTCGAGAGACATAAACTTAAAAACATATTTGCAACGGCCTGAATTGTATAACATCAATTGATAAATTGTGTCAAATACTCAAGTAAACTCGATGTTCAATGTCAGCAACTCAACTTTGTTCACGGCCGTAAAAATGAAAATGAAAATCCGAAAAAGTTGATTCAAGAGTTGATCGGCCAATATATCAAGCCGGTTCTAATGCAAGACTGCATGCTCACAAGAACACGGCATCACATGGATATTCGGTCATGTAAACTGGTTTTCAAAGTTTTTGGCTAACCATTAGGAATAGGATTATTTTCAATAATTTGGCAAATTTCAAATCACGCAGAAATCACATGCTTGCAATGTGAGTTAAACAATTCATTGATCAAAACTGGACCGATGGATCTCCCCTGGGCCCATGTGACGCCAGGGGAACACCACATCCATTAGCCACGTGATACACCTTCTCGACCCATCAAATCGATTACACACGCGGTCAGGTTCGCACAAATTGACGGATCCAATATCTGTGTTTGGTCTGCGGGCATCAGTCATTCGATCTAAATTGCACCCCGCCTTCCCCGTTCCATATATATTGCTGCTCGGTTACCGTTATTACTGCTCCACCGGCAAATGTGACGTAATTTGTAAATATGTGACGAGCAAATACGAGCACACACCGCGAGTGTTTATCTGCACGCGGAATACTATCTGCTACAATTAATGGTGACTGAGTGTTGCTTATCTTATCAGTTACCGGCATCGTGGGTTATTTGTGGGTGATAGACAATTTGGAAATCGCCCCCCTTCAGGTAGCGTTACGGTGGCTGAATCAGAAATTCGCGTGAGAATGACAAATGTCGTTTTTTTTTGTGGGCGCCATCGAGTCTAGGTTGAAATGATTTAAGCTAGGGTTTAAATTGATTGATGGCCATAAAGATTAACCTTTGTTTGTGAATGGACGAGGGCACTTTCAGTCTGGTGAAATAAAAGTTCTAGAAAGTTTGGAGAAGGTTTCAATGGAAAATTTACATTCTTCATTGAAACAATTGAAGTGTCTCGTATGGTTTCACCGTCGTGTACGACATGGCAGCTGATATCGCTGGCCACGTTTAGTTGGTTCGTTGGCTGCTTGCACTCAAATTTCTAGCTATATTCAGTGCGACGTGTGACGAATTCGTTATTACAGACCTGACGATTGTCTGCGGGGGAGTTGAAGCGATATTTTTTTTTGTGATTTTGCTTCACAGTTTCAAGTCTAAAAACCATTCAGCGGAATCGAGTTACTCCCAAGCCGATTCCCATAGGGCTCACCGTACAGGCTTCGGATTCTACAAAGTAACCTGAAAATTAACATTATATTAGCGCTTTCACGGTGCTTCGTCACGGGTTTGTGCGCGCAAAGAGCGTGTCCGGCCCGGCATGACCGTACAGTTTTGGGCCACGCGCGGGAATGTGCTCTAATTTGGCGCGGTCAAGGTGGAAATGGCTTTCAAGAGGTTATTGAAAGACTCTCGCGAAGAGTCAATTTGAAATGCAACAAAATGTAGTGTCACCGTAGTTATCTAAGTGATTTACGAATTTAATAATTTTGGTTGTTTTTAATTGAAGTTTTTGTGTCACTTGAATACAACACCGTTTGGAGCTGTATATGATCTCGTTAAAAATGATTGACTATAACACAACTCGACATTTTTGAAGTTGATATCAGGAAACGCTTCAATTCCGGCAAGGTATGATAGTTTTGGGTCCCATGAACACGTTTCAATCGACAGAGTTGTATTTTAGTGATTTTCTGGCCAATAAATAAAATTGTAAATTTTGGGTATAAATGGTACGGAATCATTTTAAGCAACCATGCGCACCCATGGATTTCTAAGGGGCAGCAAAAATAAGGGGGTGCGCATGGGTGATTAAGATGGTTCCACAGACTGTCTGCCTGTGTGGATCAATCGGACCGCGCACTGGACTCACAATCCAGAGGTCGCTGGTTCGAATCCCGAGGCGGACGCAAAAAATTCTAAGTGTAAATATAGGTATTCGGTGCCTTCTCCCCGTGCCATACCTTCACACTTAGGAGACCCGGGAGGCGGAGTCTTGTCGCAAAAAGAACGATACACACCTGTGGAACCGTTGACGAAACCGCAAGGTTTAAGAGGGCCACATTATAAGGTGTTACGTCGATTCCGTTTTTTTTCCATAGATTTTATTCCCAAATTTACAATTTTACTTATTGGCAGGGCATTCACTAAAATTCAATTCTGTCGATTGTAACGTAAACAGGGAGCCAAAATCTATCATACCTCAACGAAACTGAAGCGTTTACTGACATCAACTCCAAAATTGACGAGTTGTGTAAAACATTTATAAAAGAATTTTACCATGACCGGTTCTTTTTTCAAAACATTTTGTTGGATTTGAGTCAAAATTCAATTCAATTCAATTCGGTTTTATTGGTGAATGATCAAGATACAATAAGTTCTTTTGAGGTACATAACAGAGTTTTGGAGTTCCTTACAGCTGTGTGTTACATCATAATCCATTTTGGAACAGTTATTGCTTGTAAATAAAGGTGTCACCAAGAGTAAGAAAAAAATTAAAAAAAAACTTACTAAAATTGCAAGCGAAAGGGGATAGAAATAGAAAAAGCTTAAAACTAGATCACAGTTTTTTATCCTTTATAGATGTGCTTGATCATCAGCTCCCCAAGGGCCAGGAATTGCTCCGCCTTGTTACGGCAAGTCCGAAACCGCGTCATCATCTCCCCTGCGAGAGCAAAGAACTCTGGCAGGGTAAAGAGATCTTCCCCGGTAACTTCTTGCTGGGCCGCATTGCCGCTACCGGCAGCGACCACGCTGGCGAACGATCGCCCCCATCCAGGAGGGAACGCTGAGTTGTCCGCTGGAACCGTACGATGACCAGCTGCCGGCACGGTTGCGCTCGTGCTTCGCTGAGGAGGGTGGGACGCTGCTGCTTTCTTCTTCCTCTTTTCCTGCTCCTCGATGTAGTTTTTCCGTGCGCTGCATCCACGGTAGTTGCTGGTATGGTTACCTCCGCAGTTGGCGCACTTGATGCGCGCCTTCGTTTGCTCTGCCTTGTCCCCCAAGTCCGCTTTGCACGGCAATGCACACGCCTCAGAGAGGTGTGATTCACCGCACTTCACACAGCGGGGCGGGAGGTTGCAGTTCCGCGAGCCGTGGCCAAATTTCTGGCAACGGTGGCATTGTGCTGCGTCCGACGGGTTATTTGAGTAGAACCGCCAGTTTACCCAAAACCCGTCCAACGCCTTAGTTCGCCGCAGGTCTTGAATTTTGACGGTGCCGCGGTCGAAGTACAACAGGTACAGTGTGTGTGTACCTGTTTCTGTTGTCTTCCGCGAGAGGACTTTTATGTCCCACGGCGTTATGCCAGCACCCGAGAGGTCCTTCTTGAGGTCGGAGTTCGGGCGGTCTTGGTACCCCTGCAAAACGACCTTAACGGCAGTCTTCTGCACGGGGTCGAATATGTAAAACTTGAAGTTTTGACGCTTCAATTTCTCCACAACCAGGTCGAAGTTCTTTTCGTCAAATGTGTAAACTTGCACTGACGACTTACTGATTTTCAGACAATATCCGAGGCCTTCCAGCAACTCGTCAACATCGTCCGCCAACGTGTCCAAAACAAAAATTGGAGGTGGTCTACGTTCCTTTGGAGAATTGTTCTTTTTTGGCGTTGCCACTTTCTTCCGTGCACGCCCGTCATCGTCGTCGTCGTCGGTAGTGCTGCTACCGTCGGTGTTGTTGTTTTCTTCGTCGTCGCTCAGCATCTGGAACTCGTTCCTGATGGGGATGTTGGCGGATGTTGATGTGCCACTGGTCGTGGCACCGGAAGTACCGGAACGGAACTGCCACTGCCACGGCCGGCCTTTGGCATGCTGGAGAAGCAAACTCGCGGGTAATCACAATCAACTACGGCGAAAAATTTCGAAAAAACGGCAGAGCACAGAGCACTTGACTGCTGCTTGCTCTCGTGCGTACACGGAGGTGGATTTGAGTCAAAAGTTGTTCAATTAAATTTATTTTTCACAGATCAATTCACCGTAACCGCCACCATTCAGTCCTGAAATGCCAGAGGAAGACAAACCGAGTCCGATCCCGGACTTGCCGCGTGGACCGCTCTGCGAGTATCGCCAGCGGGCAAAGTTCAGCTGGAAGGCCCTCAAACAAGTCCTGGAAGATCCCAACGTCATTCGGATTAAGGTTCGTCGTAAAATACACAAGTGTTGTACAGTATGTGAAATTAGCTATTTTCTTATTTTTAGTACGATGTTTGGCAAAAGTTGGAACGCGAACCGCTGTTCGCTCCGCTCACCAACACGTTGCCGGTCGACCAGCAGAAGGAACGGGCCGCAAAGCAGGTCAAACGGATCGCCGAGCTCAAGCTGGACCCGCAGGAGATCTACTCGATGGACTACAAGTACCGAGTGCGCTATCTGATGAGCATCAACGAGGCGCTGCACGCGGTCTGTCCCAGCATGTCAGTTAAGATCGCCCTCGGAGTGGGACTGTTCACGAACGCGCTACTCGCGATGGGTTCCGAACGGCACTCGGCCATCTACAATGCAGCGTGGAATCGGGAGATCATAACCTGCCTCGCCATCACTGAAGTTTCCCACGGTAGCAACACGAAGCGATGTCGCACAACGGCCACGTACGACCCAAAGACGCAAGAATTCATCATCAACACGCCAGACTTTGAAGCCGCCAAGTGTTGGGTTGGCAACCTGGGCAAAACTGGTTCGATGGCGTTGCTGTTTGCCATTCTGCACACAAGTGACGGTCAAAATCACGGACTGCAAGGATTTCTAGTTCCGATTCGGGATCCAACAACCCTGCAACCCTACCCCGGGGTCATCGTGGGCGACATTGGCGAAAAGATTGGCCTCAACGGAATCGACAACGGGTTCGTGATGTTCAACAACTACCGGATACCGCGGGAGAACATGCTGAACCGAGCCGGGGACGTAACGCCGGAAGGTACCTACGAGAGCACCTTCACTGAGCCGGGCAAGATCCTGGGCGCCGTACTGGAATCGTTCTCCGCGGGCCGGCTGGGCATCATGCAGGAATCGTCCAACACGCTGTCGCACGCCGCCGTCATTGCCGTCCGCTATGCAGCACTTCGCAAGCAGTTTGGCCCGGAAAAGGACGGACCGGAACAGTCAATCATGGAGTATCAACTGCATGTAAGCTTTCTTCCCTCAAATTTACCAACCCCTTCTAAACACATCTCACCCCCTTTCAGCAATGGCGAATCTTCCCCTACCTCGCCGCAGCCTGCGTACTTAAGGCTTCAGTCTTTTCCCTCACCGACATCTACCTGGCGACGGTGCAAAAGTCCCAGAAAGACTCCAACGGGTTTGAGCTGCTGTCGCAAATCGTGTCCGAGCTGCACGCCCTGGTCTCGTCCTCCAAACCACTCGTTACGTGGACCGCGCGGGATGCCATCCAGGAGTCGAGGGAGGCTTGCGGAGGTCACGGCTACCTGCGGGCTGCAAATCTCGGCGAGCTGCGCAACAACCACGATCCCAGCTGTACTTACGAGGGCGATAACAACGTGCTCGGCCAGCAGGCGTCCAACTGGTTGCTGCGACAGTGGAAGGCGGCCAAGGTGGAGAGTCCGGTGGGAACGGCCAACTTTATCGAGCGAAGGGAGGCTATTCTGGGGAGCAGCTTTGACGCGATTGTTCGGGCGAGTGGGGGCGCGGTGGAAAGTGCGGAATGTGAGTAGTTTTGCTGAGAGTAATGCTTGAATGTTTTTTTTTGGCTAACATTTATAAAGGCGGTGTTATTTTAAGGTTAAGCTACCCGTATTGAAATACATTGAAGGGGACATGGTACGGCTCGCGAGTGATGTTCCTTTTTGGAGCAATCAGGACAATTGATTTTTGAAATGTTCCTCTAAAAAAATTTCAAGCATACAATTTTGATAACATAATTTTTAATGTAAAGTAATGTAAAATTGCTTAACGTAGAGGAGCGGCCGTGGCTGACTGGTTACGGTGTTCGCTTTTGTTGTATTTCGTGAGAGCTGATTTTATTGCTTCTTGTTTGTTCGAGTGTCAGAAGTGGAATGGTGAATGAATGCTTGAATGATTGATGGTTGCTTCGATTGCTTGAATGGGTTGCTTCGTTAGTCCAGGGTGTGCAACATCTCCCCCTTAAGACCAGCAAAGGGTGCGACTTGGTGTGATCCGGATCGCTCGCCATCTTCATGCGGTGAGATATTGTGAACAGTACCAGCGGAGATGTTCTTCGTGCCATGCCGTGGATTCGGACGGGCTGGAAACTGCATCGGTCGGGCCTAGACCTGTTTTCGTGTTTGCCTCCCCTTGCGATTTGACTGCAAGAGAACGCTGCTGCTTACTGCTGACATCGGGGTGGCCCACAGCTCAAAAAGCTCGATCCAATCGAGACCGAACAAGTTGATCTGCTTGTCAGTCACGTAGAAAGTTCCGGTTCTGGTGACGCCTCCGAGTGTGACTTGGCATCGGAGCTCACCGAGTAGGGACAGTGACTTACCAGAGGCTGTTCTGGCAATCTGCTTGGTGGGAGACAGCGGCGGTGAATCCAAGTTGTCGTACCACTGCTTCCGCGAGATCACTGTGATGTCCGAGCCGGTGTCGAACTGCAGAGATGCTTGAGAATTGTTGATGCTCACCGTCAGGAACTTACGCTTCGAGGTAGAGTTGACCCGGTTGGCGGCATACAGGCTGTTGACGTTCGTCTGCTGCTTGTTCTTGAACTTCTTGGACACGCAGCTGCAGTAACCTTCCTTGTGGCCGGTCTGCATGCAGTCCTGGCAGACATGCTGTTTGTAGGCGCAGTCTCGAACGAAATGCATGGCGCCACAGCACCAGCAGGGTGATGGTGGTAGGGCGGACTGTGTTTTCGTTGACTGGCTGTCGCTGGAGCTGGAACACGTCGTCGGTCAAGGCTTGTCCCGATCTTGCTTGACCGCGCAGACTGAGCTTACCGGCTTGTGTTCCACCATGGCTGTGTCGTGCTTGAGGTTTTGGAGGCGATGGCATTCGGTGATCAGTGCTTCCAAAGTGCATGCGCCCTCCGCGATGACCTCGAGCATGGATAGGAGTCTCGTGCGGATGTCGGCATCTCTTGAAGAGCGCAAACCGCAGATGAACAGCAGGCTCTTGAATTGGTCCGCCGTGAGTTTCTTGAGTTCGAAGTCCTCGCAGTGCTTGTTGACGATGCCAGCGTACGTCACGAAGTCGTCCGACTCACTCTTGGACAGTTGAAAACACTGGTATGGTTTTCTGAACAGCGAGGCTTGGACACTGAAGAGCTCGGTCAGCTTCTTCACCGTCGCCTTGAACTCAATGTCACGGGGATGCTTCGGGGGCACGAAGCTGACGTACTTGTCGTGCACGGCCACGTTGAGGCTTCTCAGCAGCAACCGGACTTTAGCTGCGTCGTCCAGCTTCGCGCCGTCCTTGAGGAGGAAGAGGTCCTCGTATTTGCGGTACCACCGGTCAAATACGAGACTGTTGTCGGGATCGTAGACGAACTCCCGGATGTTGGACGCCAGCGTTTCGATGATGAATTCCGGACCGTTTGAAGTCCGACTGGAACCGTCTTTCAGGTTGAAGTGCTCCAGCATCTCCATCATCGTCGCGTTCTGGGCCTCCAGCCGCTCGTTCTGCTGCAGAAGTCGCTCGTACAGCAGGTTACCGTCGGGCTGAATGTTGTTCCCTTCCGGCATTCTTGAGATCCGTAACTCTGGTTGAAAATTTTGAGTTTTCCTCGTCGCCAATGTTGTATTTCGTGAGAGCTGATTTTATTGCTTCTTGTTTGTTCGAGTGTCAGAAGTGGAATGGTGAATGAATGCTTGAATGATTGATGGTTGCTTCGATTGCTTGAATGGGTTGCTTCGTTAGTCCAGGGTGTGCAACAGCTTTGTAAGCGAATGGTTCTGGGTTCGATGCCCATCTGCTCCCAACGAGAAAGTTAAGAACACATGAATTTGAAATAATGAATATGAACGAAAAATCAAAGTCGCTCGAGGCGGGGTTCGATCCCCCGTCCTTTGGATTGGTAAGCAAAAATGCTAACCACTAGGCCATGACGACTTGGTGAGCTTGGACTGGAATTAGAAAAACTGTTACAGAGAGCGAGTTGTGGCGCTATAACCACGGCAAATAGTGTCCAGGGCATTCGTGGAAATACAATGTCCCATCCCAGAGGGTCCCGGAGTACCAAACCTTCTTAGCATGGTGCTCCCAACGAATACAACCAAATCTCGGAGCGTATGGTGGTGTGTTCCCACGCTTCTTCCTCCCCTGTCGATTCAGAATTGTGTTGTTGTTCGAACACTCAGTGCTCAAACGCAACCCAATTACGAGTCATCTCTGCGATACGGCTTTACGCAGTAGGCCTGGCCGCTTTAACGCTTGTGATGTTTCAATGCATTTCAATGCAATGGCGCACTACAAATGTTAATATATGACAAGAAGAGTGCTAGGCGTCATCTAACCTAAGGCACTCTCCAGGATCCCTTCGAAAGATTGGCTGCGCTAGGGTCTGATTAGATTAGATTAGATTAGAAAGTAATGTAAAATTGCTTAACGTTTTTAATAAGTCCACCATTTTCGAGTTCTTGCCAGATTCAGAAAAAAAACATATTTTTGCCTTTCTTACTAAAGAAAGGTACATGGTTTGCTTTTGGCTCCGACTCAAAATCAAGCTTCGTTATCAAATCATTTCTCGAGAAATATTGATTCAAAAAATCTGCAAAAAATCATGGCGATCGATTGACAATGACAGAATTGGTCTATATCCAATATCCGAATTTTGGAGATCAATTTACCGTAGAGCACGCGTGACGTCCGTGTGTGGTAAAAAGTGCTCAATTTTGTGGTAGGGGGTTTGTCAGAGCCCACATTATGGATTTAAGCTCTCTTGGGCGCAATTGAAAGGGGATGTGCTGAACCTGAACAAGTTCCATACCAAATTTGAATAGGGGAAATCTACCCTTTCCAATCAAACACCTATCTTCGTCATATGGAGAGTTTGATGCTTGATTAAAGCTCCAAAAATACTATTTGGGCTATAAACTTACCAGCAACAGCACCGCCTCGAGTAAGCACGCAAATGTATGCCACTTACTGGCCAAAAAGATCACATTTAATGCACTTTTGATCATAATTTGTATTTTGCGAGACCACTTCTCATCATTTTGTTGGCACACACAGTGACACACACGAGAATCCCTCAAACGCTTAATGAATATCGTCAAAATTAACTTTTCACTTTCGCTTACTTTTTCACGGCGCTTAAGATATGAAATTGCTTCCAACTACCGGCAACATGTTCTTTTGATCATTAGTAAGGCACTCACTTGAAGAATAATCCCGAAAAATGTAATAAATTAGCAAGCGCCATCAAAAAAACAAACGCGCCAAGTCGTTTGACGTTTCAATTTTCACTTTGCATTCCACTCGAAGGCTGAAGAAAACCGAGCGAGAGACGAAGGCAAAAAAGAACAAAGGCTGGCCGTCAACACGACCAGCAGCACAGCCAGCGATGCCAGGAAACTTTCCCTATAAATGCCACTTTTCGTGAATGTTCGTTTGAACTGTCAGCGCAAATGGCAACACTCGACAGAGTGTTGGAAGAAAAAAGAACTAAGCCGATATTAGAAAAATGGGCGTGGCTCAATGCATTCGCCTCGATTAGAATACCCTTGGGAATTTTTTTTTGTTAATTGCTTGGTAAAGAAATAGAATAACTTTTAGTGAAAGTGAAAATAAACAGAAATGTTCACAAAAACTTGCTCTACTCGTTGGTGTACTTGGTTTTAGTAAAATTCAAGGGAGACTCTAGATTATCCAGCATCATTCATACACGACCGCTTATTAGGATTAAAATGGGTAGATTTCCCCTACATCCATTTTTTTTAGGGGACTCGGAGTATGCTTTTCACCTGATTCGGTCAAAAATTGAAATATTGAAATCATTTATTTATCAGAAAAATGCATTTTTCGAGCCCTACATTCTCCCAAATTTTCATCCATGTCGGTAATGTGGTTCTTGATTTACAACTGTTTAACTTATCTACTGTGAGGGAAAAAACCCCTTAAAAATGGTAAAAGTCAATTTTTCACCAAATTTCAAAATATTTTCTTTGGCATTTAATCTAATTTTTTTTCTCCATATCATACCATAATCTAGACCATAATCGAAGTTCTGAAACAAATTTTTGAATCGATTCATGAATGGACCATCATTTATTTTGCTATTTCTTTGAAAAATAAAAAAATAAAAAATAACTGCTTTTAGCTTCCTTTTGTAAGACAGGCTCTATCTCACCCCAGGTGGGATTAAATCGGCTTTTTATTGTTAATAAGGTTGGTACAAATGTTATTAATAGTTTTAATCCATCGGCTCTGGTCAAAGTTGAAGGGAGGCATGAAAATAAAAATAAAGCTATTAGTTGTTTTATTGATATTTTATATTTAAAATTTCAAAATCCTAGCCTGATTTTTGAAATCATCAGAGAAAAAGTATCACAAAATGCTTTAAACATCATTAAAGTTTTGCCTCCTTTTTTTCTAAAGAAAATTTCAACTTTAGTCCCCCTTCGTCATGGACACAAACTTGAAATTTAATTTGTACTGGCTAAATAGTGCCAATTTCTGTTTTTTTCGGAAAGCTGAGAAAACTTCCCTAAAACCGTCTAAAAATTGAATAGTTGTTGAAAATTTTTGTTTTCGTTTCTGAGGTACAGCCCCTCAACTCAAATATGAAGAAAAAAATTGGAGTTTTTTTAAGTGTCACATAAACTGCCGTTCTATGCATAATTAACCCATGTCATTTTTGGAAGATTTTGACTTTTTGCCATTTTCAATTTTGTTTGATGTATACTTTTAGAAAAAAAACACATAAAATTTGGTACTCGGAAACTCTACAAAAACAACACCGAGTCTGTTGGTCCCATCGATGCCCTTCTACGCATAATTGTCCAACCAAATATTTTCTATCACGAAATCAATAGTTTTACGAAGCATAATGCAATATTCACTAGTTGTTAGCAAGATAATTACAAAAGAGGGTGATAAACTGCTAACTGGGGCGATTAAGGACATAAGGGACGACTTATGCGTAGAAACACAGAAATGTATGTATGTATGTATGATCCCCATACCCGCAGGCAACTTGGTCCTGGAACACATGTGAGCGCTAGGTGAACAATTCGATCATCTTTTAGGGGAAAGTGGGGTAAGTGTAACAAGCTAAGGAAATGCTCGTTATAACCCATTAAAAAGTTAAAAAATCTGTCGGATTTTATTTTAATCATCTTATTCTAGGTCTTGACTAAGACTTTGTCAGAGCAAGTTTTAAAAAAATCCTGTTTTTTTATGTAAAAAATTGATCATAAAAATTTTGATTTTCCGTACGTTCTACTCAACTAGTGGGGCAAAACGAACAACCCGTCGGGGCAAGAGGATCAATGCATGAAAAAACATGTTAATTTGCTAACAATTGAACTGTTATCACTTAGATACATCAGATTAGAATGTATTTGAAAGGTTTCTTCCATTTTTAGACTAAATAATAATGTTTTACTAAAAAATTTATCGTTTTCACGAAAAAAAAATATTATTAAGATGATAAAAAGTAAATTTTCATAATATCACTATGTTTTGTATGGACATTTTTTTTTAACAATTGTTTATCAGTTTTTAAGTACTTTCATGTATTTATTTCCCAATAAAATTTGTTGTTGCAGCAATTCGTAATTTTTTCCATACTAAAAATCCATATGGTACACTTGCCCCACCTGAACAAGATTTTTTAAAAGCTCTCAACAAAAATAACCAAAAGTTAAATCATACTCTCTAATAGGTGCAAGTCATTGGTTGGAACACTACTGATCTAGGAAAAATAGCATTTTGATAAAATGAGCCTTAAAACGAACCCTAAGCCTTATTTTGTACTTTCCAAATATTATAAGAAAACAAAGGTTTTGAAAAAACTTCATTAAATCTTATGCCCCGTGGCGTTTACGTCGTTTTGGCGGTTATGTGGTAGTAGAATCAGCTAATTGCATTGCTAGCAACAATTCCTCATACTGGAAATAATCAAAATTGTAAAAATTACGGCCTTTCGAGCAATCGTTCCTCTTGCCCCGTATGGTCGTCTTGCCCCACCTTCCCCTACTCCGTAATCTGTACACCCACGTGCATAAGTTTTTTTGCACGAATTTTAGTGCTACAAATACCGGCGCATGTATCAAAATGGTTTCCCTCTTCCCTCCCCAAGCGCCAGAAATTTGTAGCGGGTGTAGGGACACTTTGCATAGACGCCCTTGCTCCCATCACGTCACTGAGGGTATGGAGCGACGAGAAATTAATAAGCATGCCCCCTCAGTCGAACCTTCATTAGAGAAGCAATCAATCCACAACTCACAGCGAACGACCAAGGGAACACCCTACCGCGTATATAATATGGTTGGCGTAGTTGTCTTCAGTGAAATGTATGAATGTTAGAGTGGATGTAAGGGTTATTTGAAATTTAAAAATGGAAAGCTCTCACCAAAAACACGAATTCTTCTAAAACGGCTCAATCTTAATCGTCTCGTTATGTTCCACTCGAATCTTCGTTTTTTCTTGAATTCTTGTTTTGAATCTGTTTGATCAACAGAACTCCCGGCGGCAGACATGGCATCCCACGATATACGGCAAGCGTCATATGACTCTGAAGTGGCCAGACGATGAACATCACCCACACCTACTTCAGTCATTCTTGATTGACGCTGTTGACGGCAAGGCCATCCAAAACACCCCCAACGCCGTCCTGGATCTTATGTGGCTGGAACTGGAACTGGACACACAAGTCGTGGAAGTCGAATTTCCAATGTTCCTCGAAAATAATTTCCGACGCACTTCCACCAGTTCCGCTGTTAGTGTTTGGCACCCGAAATAGTAACAAAGTCTTCTTATTTTAACTAATTTCGCACATTTTTAAGAAAATTAAAAAAAAAAAAACGGGAGGTAAAAAATTACAGCAAAAAAAAACACGTCCGACCACAGGCACAGTTTGCTTCGATCCCACTTATGCGTAGAAACACAGAAATCGGCTGAAAATTTTAATCGCGTTTTTCACAGTTGCACTTTTTTGAACATGGGACAATTACGTGTAGAATGGCAGTAAACAGCACTCAATTTACAAATGCCGTTATCCCAAATAACTAAAAGTCCAATTATCATTGTCAAAAAATAAATTTTCGAGAAATCTTGATCTCTTAGAAAACAATATTTGGACAAAAAAATTAGATCAAAAATTACATTTAGAAATTATTATTCAATTTAATCTCTTCAAAAATAAACAGTATGATTTTGGGTCGCATCATCATCTTCTATGATGAATCCTGACCAATAACCCTACCATACTAACAAATTTTCAGGTTCCTGGCGCTTGTGGGGTGTAAGAACAGGGTAAACCAGCTGCCCTAGTAGCAACTTGCGCTAACTAACATTCCCGTCCCTTAAAATCGATATCTACAAACTGACATGGCGGGCGCCGTCGGTGGCCAATGACTGTAACCTATTCGCAACTGATCTAGTTTTAGCAATCTTGGTGTTTTGTCTTTTCAGCGCATTCATACATGCTGTTGATAAGGGAAACACCACAGCCTTTGATCGGTGACTTCTTTGGTTATAGGGAAGTACCCTGGAAAGTTTTAGTCAAGTCAGTCGGTTTTGGAGGAAAAATCGTAAATATTTTTAAGAGAGCAACACAAATTTACATTTTATAAAATGATTATTTTGGAAGGTCATTGAAAATTTCATCTGAAATTTTTTTTCCCCCTCTTCAAAATTTGCCCAAAAATCAAGCGGCAAAAAAATAATTATTGACTGAAATTGAATGTTGCAATAAAAAAAAAACTGGTAAAATTAATTGTAAACTACATATTCAGAAAACATTTTATAACGCTTATTTAATCAAATGCAGATTTTTAGATTTGTTAACAAATTTTGAATTTTGGGACCACACATCGGTAAAAGACTTGATAGTTTAAGAAAAAACAAATCATTAATTGAAATTCCGCAAATTTTTAATAGTAGCCTATCTGCAATGATATTTTTTAATTTTTTGTCTCAAAATTCGAGAATCAGGCTTGAAATCTAAAAATTAGTTTATTTTGTATGTTTTTGACATCCCCCATGACTTCGATCAGAGCCGAGGGACAAATTTGTACTTAATTTGGAAAACCCAGAGCTCAGAGCAAAATCGAGATTTTTTACGTTTCTCTAAATTACTCGTAATTGGATCGACCAAATTAGATGAAATTTTAATGGTTATAAGTTAACATTCTATTTAAACAACGGCAGGTTGAACCAGGTTGAAAAAATGCATGGTTGCAGAGACATTTAATTTTGAAGACAAAAATTAGTGGTGCTCTGGAGTAACCATGGGCGTTAGAAGGTTGAGATACTGTGGTTTATCAAACAGCTTGCCTTTGTTCTTCTTAAATGAGTATTTTTTAAATAACATTTCTAGTTGTTTGAATAATATAATATGTGTCTCAACTTAATTCCAGTCATCACCAACTGCTACGAGTGGCTCATGTGCTGGCTGCTACATTCGACAACCGAGCAGCTTCAGCATGCCGATAAAGACGGAACCGACCGGTTTAAGGCACGAAATGACTCGCAGGTGTATCGTGCTCGAGATCTGAGTCGTGCCTATTCCGAATACTACGCCCTGGAATGCTTCAGGTATTTTGAGCCTTTTGAGATACTCAATGGGACATTTTTAAGCAATTTGTTTCTTCTTTTTAGAAAACGCTGCCTACGCGAAGATATCGCCGAAAACCTGAAACCAGTCCTGTCCAACGTGTATCTCATCTACGGCATGTGGTGCATCGATCGTCACCTGGCCACCTTCTACGCGGGTGGCTTTGCCGTTGGACCACGCTTTGCCGATGCCATTCGGAGTGCGCTGCTCGGAGCCTGTGGCCAGCTGAAGGACTCGGCCGTGGCCGTCGCTGATGCGATCGCCCCACCCGATTGGGTGCTAAACTCTGTCATAGCAAAGTCCGACGGGCGGCTGTACGAGAACATTCAGAACGTCATGATGACGAATCCGGGGGCGATGGAGCGTGCCTCCTGGTGGAAGGACATCGTTCCGAGCAAGATGAAGGCCAAGTTGTAAGGGGTTTGCGCTGTGCTGAGAGAAGAAAATCGAAGAAATCGAAAACCTAGGATAACCGATCAAGTGTGTAAATGAGTGTCTATAGTGCAATCAAACCCTTTGTACAGTATTCGAGCGTCCCCCGTTTCCAGCCCCACCAATAGTGACGTGCACAATTCCAACCGACAACGACTTTGTGCGAGAAAAGTCTATGACTTCCTTTCCTGTATCAACCGGCACCGTTGAGAAATGGTGCGTCAATCATAAAACATGTGTCTTATCTTAAAGAAACCTAGATATTTATACGAACGTAAATAAAATATTAGTGACCAGAGTAGAAAACCCCGTTCTATATCTACACCTAAAGAGACTTGAAGCATTTTAATGTTGAATGTATGTTTTATCGTAGAGAACGCGCGACTAAATGTTCCCTTATACTTGTTGTCAGTTAGTTGCTCGAGTGTGTATGATACTATTGAATCTATAAAACAAATCTATTTACATGCTATTACATCCTTACTGTTACTGCAGAATAAATGTTTTCCTGTTTCTTCCTCTACAAGAGGTTTACCATAGTGCTGATTATTGATATTTTAACTACACGATTGCTTTATGAACAGATTTTCCCCAGGAAGAAAGAAAAACTCTGTATAATTTATCCTTATCCTTTATTAATGTGTTCCATATTACCTAAACGCATAAAAGCACTTCTGAATCTGACTGTGTGAAAATATTGCTCATATTGTTCTTCGATATGAGATATCTATGATGTCATGTTGAGCGTTTACCTTAAGCAAATAAAACGATGTGTACACTGAAGGCTATTGTTTTTTTTCTGTTCCGAAGTAATAGGGTAGAGAAGTCATCAACCCTCGATCGTTTTGGTGTGTAATTGTTTGGTTGACGTTTGTCTGCTGGACCTTGGCCATAACTCAATCAATCGGGACGATTCGTTTTGTAAGGTTGTCCAGATGATCCTAAAGCTTTGAAGAACTCAATTTGATCAAATTTGTAATTTCTACGATCGTGACTACTTTTGGTCGCGCTTGCAACGCTGAAAAAAACCGCCCCGTCCCGATTGAGTGTGTTATGGCCAGCGAGTTGATGTTAGCTTTTCGACTTATTTGGGGCCAAGTTGCTCCACCAAAGATAAGGGGTCAAGAAACAGCTTTACGAACGGCAGAAAAATGAAAGGAAATGAATTTCCGGAGCAAACATTTTATAGTGATTTATCTAAATAAAAGATGAATTTAAAACATTCCACTTGGAATGTCTAAAATTGATTAATATCTAGGGTGTTAAGAGCACTTAAGTAAACGCAGATTACTTGAAGAAACATAAAATGCTATGTATTTATTTTCAATTTTTGAAATGGAACATTTTCATCTTCATAGATACAAATCTTACGCTATTTACACACTTTCCACAAATGATTGCAAAAATAAACAAATTTTTAAACACCTTCCACTTCCATCCCCACCTTACATCACCACACACTGCTCGTCGTTCTTATCGCCCGTGCTCGGTTCCCCCTGGCCTCGTGGTGATTTGGAGCTTCCTCCGACTGGCATCGAATGGCTCACCCCTAGCCGTGCACCTCCCTCCTCGAGAAAGTACTTGTCCTTGTGGCCGGAGATGTTCATCGTGCGTAGCTTCATCCGCTCGGAGTGCGCTTCCTCGCCACCGTCGGCGTTGACCAGCACCGTGACCGTACTGTCCCCGGTGGTCCACGTTTGCCCCTTGGTCATGACCAGCGTGATTGGTGGATCGGGCTTCTGGCCGCATGCGGAGGACCAAATGGAGACCGTGCCGTTGCCTTCGATTTTGCTGTTTTTGGGAAACTTGAAGGTCACTTCGGAAGATTCCGTCTTGCGCTGGATCTGCCAGCCGTCCAGTTTGTACTGCTGTTTGGACTTGTTGTGCACTTTGACGAACTTTCCCTCCGGGTCACACTCGGACAGCTCGAGGTCGCCTTTGGCTGTGGAGGTTATTGAGTAGTCGAGGGACTCGTCCAGCACGTTGCGCTTTCGCTTTAGAGAGGGCGTTCGGAAGAGGCGGGATGTTGAGCTGAGCACCGAAGCCGTGGCCGTTGTGCTGGTCACGTTCGGCGTCATGTTTAGACGAGTTTCCTCTGATGAGAGCAGTTTGTCGTAGGCGGCAATTTCCATATCGAGCGAGATTTTGATATCCATCAGGTCCTGGTACTCCTTCAGCTGGATGGACATTTCGTCACGCAATCGAGTGATCTCGTTCTCCAGCTTTTGCCGTTCATCTTCGTACTGGATACGATCTGAGGACAGGCGACTCTCAAGGTTGTGGATCCGAGCGTCGTAAAGTTCGGATATTTCGTCCCGATTCAGACGCAGCTGAGAATCGTACTGCTCGCGGAGTTCCTGCAATGTCTGTTGAAGCTTCGTTTCGTACTGCTCCATGAGGAATCCATCGATTTCGCTGATCTCACTCTGGCGACGAATTTTGCTCTCGGACAGCTCCTGACTGTGCACCTGCTCCTTGAACGTTAGCTCCTCCCGCAGACTTTGGATGTTATTTTCCAGATCTACCCGAATCAGCGTTTCGTGCTCCAGATCCTTTCTCATATTCTCAAACGTTTTCCGCAGCTTCGTCGACTCCTTCTCGTACTCCTTCAGCTCCTCCTGCAGTTTCTTCCGCTCCGAGCAGACGCTGTTGTAGTTTGCCGTCAGCTCGATACACTTGGCTTCGCTGGCTCGGGCATCGCGCTCCAACTCCGTCAGCTCCTTGGTTTTCTTGTTCAGCTTCATCCGCAGCTGATCGTTCTCCTCCCAGTACCGCTTGGCATCGATCTCAACCCTGGCCTTGTCGCGGGCCGTTTCATCGAGCAGCTTCCGCGCATCCCCCAACTCGCCCTCGTAGATCGACTTCAGGCTCGACACCTCGCGGCTGGCCGTCTCCTGATAGGCGGCCATTTCCAGCGAGAGTCGCGAGTTTTCTTGTTCCAGGTAGCGAACGCGTTCAATGTAGCACGCCAGTCGATCGTTCAGGTTCATCAGGCTGTTCTTCTCGTGCAGACGGCTGCGCCGGGACGGGCTGAGGGCCGTGTCCGATGCCTCGGTCATGCTGGACACGGTGCTGGCCGAAGAGGACACCGACTGGGCGCCGGAGGTGGAGCTCGGCTTGGCCGCTTTTTTGGACGATCGCTGCGACATTTTTGAAGATGGCTGCGGGAGATCACGTGCGGGAGGTGCAGATCTGTGTATAGTAGATATTTTGATTTCATAGTTCATTAGAAGACTAATTTCACTTACTCTGCAAGCACAGGATCTGCAGGAGCAACTTATTTCGTTATTAAGTACGTAAGTACGTATTGTTCCAAAAATGTGTTTTGTAATATTTTAACAGAATAAGCACATCAGCTAAGCTACTTCTCAATTTGGCCAGTACAGCGCGCAATTTGGGTAAAGCTATTGTTTTGTGGAGCCTTTGTTGCATTGCTTTGCAATGGCTTCTGATGGAACGATTGCAGAAGCGTTTATTATAGCTGAGCAGTTCTCTACGGAATCGGTCTTTTTTCTTTAATTTTAATTTTTGTATTTTTTAATCCGGCTAAAACTTTTTTGGTGTCTTCGGTATGCCCAAAGAAGCCATTTCACATCATCAGTTTGTCCATATAATTTTCCATACAAATTTGGCAGCTCCATACAAAAATGATATGTGAAAATTCAAAAATCTGTATCTTTTGAAGGAATTTTTTGATCGATTTGGTGTCTTCGGCAAAGTTGTAGGTATGGATATGGACTACACTGAAAAAAAATGATACACGGTAAAAAAAAATGGTGATTTTTAATTTAACTTTTTGTCACTAAAACTTGATTTGCAAAAAAACACTATTTTTAATTTTTTTTATTTTTTGATATGTTTTAGAGGACATAAAATGCCAACTTTTCAGAAATTTCCAGAATGGGCAAAAAATCTTTGACCGAGTTATGATTTTTTGAATCAAAACTGATTTTTTTCAAAAAATTGAAATATTGGTCGCAAAAATTTTTCAACTTCATTTTTCGATGTAAAATCGAATTTGCAATCAAAAAGTACTTTAGTGAATTTTTGATAAAGTGCACCGTTTTCAAGTTATAACCATTTTTAGGTAACTTTTTTGAAAATAGTCACAGTTTTTCATTTTTTTTAAATAGTGCCCATGTTTGCCCACCTTTGCAAAAAATATTTTTAAAAAGCTGAGAAAATTCTCTATATTTTGCTTTTTCGGACTTTGTTGATACGACCCTTAGTTGCTGAGATAATGCCATGCAAAGGTTAAAAAACAGGAAAATTGATGTTTTTTAAGTCTCACCCAAACAACCCACCATTTTCTAATGTCGATATCTCAGCAACTATACTGCCCCTGATCGCATAAATGTCCCATATGCATTTTTATCGTTTTTGAGTTATTGATGCAGTTTTGTTCAAAATCGTGTGCTCTTTCAAAAGAGCCTATAGCATCCAGCACTTTGTTCTAGAAATCAGGAGGAAATCCAGTTTTTTCGCGAAAATGTAACACGTAGCCTTATGTGTGGGACAAACTTCAAATGCGATTTTCTCAGTTTGCTGTTTTTGCATATGGGACATTTATGCGAACATGGGCAGTATAGGTCCGATTTACAATGTTAAAACATGAAACATTCGTGAAATTTTCCGATCTTTTCGAAAAAAATATTTTCAAAAATTTAAAATCAAGACTAACATTTCAAACGGGCCAAACATTCAATATTACGCCCTTTTAAAATGTTAGTCTTGATTTTAAATTTTTGAAAATATTTTTTTCGAAAAGATCGGAAAATTTTACGAATGTTTCATATTTTAACATTGTAAATCGGACCTATAGTTGCTGAGATATCGACATTAGAAAATGGTGGGTTGTTTTGGTGAGACTTAAAAAAGTCAAAGATTTTTTGCCCATTCTGGAAATTTCTGAAAAGTTGGCATTTTATGTCCTCTAAAACATTTCAAAAAATAAAAAAAAAATTAAAAATAGTGTTTTTTTGCAAATCAAGTTTTAGTGACAAAAAGTTAAATTAAAAATCACCATTTTTTTTTACCGTGTATCATTTTTTTTCAGTGTAGTCCATATCCATACCTACAACTTTGCCGAAGACACCAAATCGATCAAAAAATTCCTTCAAAGGATACAGATTTTTGAATTTTCACATATCATTTTTGTATGGACAGCTGCCAAATTTGTATGGAAAATTATATGGACAAACTGATGATGTAAAATGGCTTCTTTGGGCATACCGAAGGCACCAAAAAAGTTTCAGCCGGATTAAAAAATACAAAAAAAATCGAATGACCGAAATCTCAGAGAATTGCTCAGCTTTGATATTCGAATTTATAGTTATGAAAAATGTTTTACAGGGGTGCCCATAGTTTTTGAACCAAGACTTACATTTCAAAAGGGCGTAATTTTTAATGTTTGGCCCTTTTAAAATGTTAGTCTTGATTAAAAAATATTGTTTTCGAAAAGATCGGAGAATTTCACGAATGTTTCATGTTTTAACATTGAAAATCGGACCATTAGTTGCTGAGATATCGACATTAGAAAATGATGGGTTGTTTGAGTGAGACTAAGAAAAGTTCAATTTTCATGTTTCTTTTTCTTTACATAAAAAAATGAGGTAATTTTTTTTGGTATGAAATTTAGATTTTTTCCAAATATCATATTTTTCAGAAATTTATAACTCGGCGGCAGATTTGTTTACCATATTTCTCTATAGCTTAAAAGTAGCGGGTTTTTGTCCTCTAAAACATATCAAAAAATCTCGAAAATCAAAATATACGTATTTCGGGAAATTGAGTTTTTGTGAATAAAATGTTAATTAAAAAATCGGCATTTTTTTCCGTGCACCTATTTTTTTCTCAAAAGTCCTCAACAATACCTACAACATTGCCGAAGACACCAAATTATTCAGAAAATTCACAAAAAAATTACAGCTGTTTGAATATTTACTTACCATTTTTGTATGGCCACCTGCCAAATTGTATGGAGACTTGTATGGGTGAACCAATGACACAAAATAACTTCTTTGGTCATAGGGAAGGCCCTCAAAAAGTTCAAGCCAAACCAAAAAATACAAATTAAATCCATTTCCGGTATTGGTAGAGAATTGCTCACATTTTTGAACGTTCTAACTTCGATTCACAGATTGATAAAGAAAATAATAACCTGTACTGATGTTTTACAAATCTCACTTCTAAACATGGATACCGTAAACTGGGGTGACTTTGATAGGTTTTTTAAATGCCCGTCAAATTAATATCTAAACATTTTTGAGAATTATGGGTATGTAAGCATTAAGGGATAGCTTATTACCGAACATATATGCAAAAATGTGACTGTTACATTGGATGTATCAAAATTAGTGGCCAAATCAAATTTCTATCAATGTCACCCCGGGCTATCAAAGTCATCCCAGTTTACGGTATCTAGAAATTTAGCCAATGTACACACTAGTTGTTTGTAAATTTATATCTTGAACTAAAAACTTGAATAGCCTATTTTATCTTTGGACGTCTGACAGCTTATCAGATCATGTTGACAACGTTTTTCGAGTCAATTCAAACTCGTTCAATTTAGTATCAACATATTACCACCTCGTGACAATCGTTTGCTGATGTGAAAGAGTGCAGTCCATCATCGAACATAGATTGCATTGCAAACGTACTGATCATTAACCTTGAAACGATATTCCATTGACAAACTCGCTCCTAAATGGACCTGCCAGCAATTAAGACATACAAACAATAATGCCAGTGCATTTGAATTTCCCCGGATCAAAATTATTATTGGCTGACCGACCAACAATACAATAGGTGGCCACCTGCTAAAAAAACGTTGGATCATTTGCTCGGGAGACTTCAACGTGAGACTTGTGTTTTTTCACCCTGTTCAACGCTCGGTTGAGTTTCTTCTGTTTAAAAATTCGTGGTGGAATAAATTAATTGAGCAGCAAAATGCAAATCCTTACGTTTATTACCGTTTTTGGGGCGGTTTTGTGCGGTCAAAGCAGCGGAGAAGAAGCGAAAACGTTTCCTGGGTATTTCCATTCGGCTTGTTGTGATTTTTGAAATAAATTTAAAATATTACTTCCATAACTAGCGCGGAGATAATCATCCCCGCCGTCATAGGACAAGTTCTGCCGGGACTCATCAGCGGGATTGTGGGTGGAATAGCAGGAGGCATTGCACCGGCTATTCCACAGATTCCGCCGATATCGACGTCACATTCGACCGTGCTGGTTACATCGGTTGCCGATAAGCCGGTGGCCGTGAGGTAAGTCTAAACAAAATGAAAAAAAAATGAAAATTAATCATGTTTAAAGTCAAAATTACAATTTTGGAAGCTATTAATTGTAAATGTTAAAACCCTGTTTCTTAACACGGGATTTTCTGAACTAGTAAAGAAATAGTTGTCCTTTAAAAAAGTTTTTCTATAATTTTTTTTTTTCAATTAAATAGAATATAAACAGATATTCTTAACATACGAAATAACATTAAATAAATTCCTTTTAAACAGAGACCATCTGAGTCGAGCTACCAAAAATAAATCTAATTTTAAAAAAAAATGATATCTGTAGAAACCATTGTGACATTTTGTTATCTTTGGATGAGCTAAATAGATTCATGAAAATTGAGAGAGAGTACACTCCTCATTGTTTACATTTATTTAGAACCTGATAAAAAAAGTCTAGATATACAGAATATAGTCCAAATATGTTCTCTACGTACAAAACATGGTTTAAACGGCTGTATAAATTCGCCCAATGTGTCTCGATCTGCCACAGATCGTAATGATGCATTTCTTAATGCGAGGTTTTAAGTTATAAATAAATGTTAAAAATAGTTTTTATTCTGAAAATTAGACCATTTACCTAAACCAAAATGAAGTTTTTATTTGACAAAAGGGGATTTCTAGTTGATTCCAGGATTGAAGCATTGATTTGAACAACACAGAAAAAAATGATGGTAATATTATATTCATCAGGAAATGGTGACAGATTTTGTGTCTAAAAAAATGATAAATTTTACCGCAAAAAATCATGAATTTTCATCAGATTTTGATGAAAATTCATCAGGTTCACATTTTTACACAATTTTTATGTAATATTACTCAAAAAAAGAGGTAATGTTCAACATACCAAATTTTCAACATTCCAAAATTCAACTTTTTTTTCTGTGAACCACACAAAATGCATCCTCCAAAAAAAGTCAAATTTAAATAATCCTCACGTTCCCAAGTTTCCACAGCCACAGCGGGACGATCTCGACGAGCGCCTCCGGCCCCTCCACCAGTGCGGGCTCCCACGGATCGGTCAGCAGCTCTTCGTTGGTGAGCGCATCCAGCCAAGCCGGTTCGAAGCCGGCCATCTTCGGGCTTTCCAAGCGGTGGCAAAAGTTCATCAAAAGCATTGGCTGAGACCCCGCTGTATCCAAGTGAAAATTGTGACGAAAATAAATTTGATACGTTTTTTTTTCTTCGAGAAATATTCTTCGGAAAAGAAACTAATTCTGTTGTGAAATAAGAATGATTTAATAAATTTGTATTGTTTGACACATGAACTAAAAATTGAACGTTTAATAATGGTCGTTTTTAAAAGATCTGACTGCGTTTTATTAGAAAAACCTACTAATGAGTGCGTGTTAGAGGTTAAGAAGAGAAATTAATACAAACAAAGTTCTTCTTCCTCGATTGCTTATCACTAACCTTGAATATTAGTGCATATTATAAATATTGCTAACTGATCAAGAATCTCACTGTTTGCGAAATAATGCAAAAGTTCATTGGCAGAGATAGACTGACGTTAGCATATTACATGAGGATCAAACTTGCAATGCAATGTTATACCAGATGCCACAAATTTGATTAAAATATATGTTTATCTTTTGAGTTAGTTGTTATTCATAGATAACTGCTTGATCAATAATATGTTTCAAATTAAAATTTCATGCTTCTTTTCAGGTAAAATACATCGTATGCAGAAAGTAATTCAAGTCATTTTTATTTTTTCAATTCAAACAGATTGCCGTGCCCTTTGAATAAATATAACTTATTCTTTGTAACCAGTTGACCAGGACAACGCAGCTGTGTTGCTGCTGCTAAGAGTATGATAGACCGTTCCATGACAATCAACAATGGCGAAGTGTTTTCTTTCAAACTATCAACAGCACGAGATTTCGGGGCTGAAAATAGTCATCTCTCATATTCGGAACACTAGAGATCAGCCAATGTTAAAACAACATAGAAAATTGATAGTTGAGCATAATAATTCGCTTTTAACACCATTTCAAGTCTTTTCTTGTGATTTTTCTATTGATGTCTAGACGATTACAAATTTTGCCGTTTTATTTTAAGTTTTCATCTGAAATCGAGTGATAAATAACTCAACAGGAAGTGAGGAAGCAAGTTTCTATCAAAATATTTTTTTTTTCAAATAGTAAAAATCAGCTAATCAGATGGAGTCAGTGTGTTTTTTCGACTACTTTTCTAGGGTGCGGGGCAGAATGGGCCACCTTAGAAAACAAACCATTTCGTCTATACAATGTTGATGGGTGATAAGAAATGACTTAAGGGACCTTTCTAACATAGTTTCCATAAAGTTAGACCACTTTTATAAAAATAGTCACTTACCAAAACAATCATTTTTAAGATTTTTCGCTGCTAGAAATTCGAAGATTTTCGGTGTTTTTTTGGCGTGCTGCGGATCGAAAAGTTGTTCTTCTTATAGTTTAATAGCCAAGCTAATTGAAGTTAGTGAAGTTCCAAGGAATATTTAGTTTTTCGAAGGATTTTGGAGTATTTCTGCGTCGCCGTTTTGTGTGAAGATTGACAGTTCCATTCAAAAGTGAATTAAAAGAGAGAGTGGGAGAGAAGTGTTTTCTTTGGTGTGAAGATGACACCGCTCCACTAGAGGTGAATGAGAACGAGAGGAAACGGAGAATCGACGAAACAAACATTCACGTGTGTTGGTGTGTTGCTGCTCGAGTTTTGCTGGACTGCAATTGTTGCTGCCGGGGACTCGTCCGGCGCGTGCATCTTGATGGAATCGTTTGTGTGTGTGTTAGGGGGTTGGGATGATCAGGTCGAACTGTGCGGCTGAATTTGGAGTGATGGGTTTGTGTGGAGTTTTGTCCACATGAAGTGAGGCAGCCTCCTTCGAGATGATCGTTTCTTCATCGACGAAAATGACAACTTAGTGTGTGCTGCTCTCTCAACGATATCCTCGTGTCAACCGACTTTGGTGAGTTGGTGTTGATGAAGCAACATTTGCAGTTTCAGGTAAGTCCGTTCCCTGCTAGTGGAGGTGTGAGTGTGCATCAAAAGGTGAGCTGATAATTAAGTTTTTATTATAAATTACACTGGGAAAACGAAATTTAGAATTTGGGGTAGTGGGATTATCAGTTCTATGTCATTATTTGATTTAAATTATCATATGTTTTCTTTTCACAGGAAGCGAGTTGTGGCGCTATAACCACGGAATATAATGTCCTGGGCATTTGTGGAAATACAATGTCCCATCCCTGAGGGTCCCGGAGCACCAAAACTTCTTAGCATGGTGCTCCCAACGATTAATTGCCTAAACAAACAGGAACGTGAGCGGGGGATCCCCACGTTTCTTCCTCCCCTGTAGATTCAGAACTGTATTGCTGTTTGAACATTCGTGTTCAAACTCAATCCAATTCAACGAATCATCTTTGCGGTTAACTTTACGCAGTTGGCCTGGCCGCTTTAACGTTTGTGATGTTTCAAAGCAATTTATTGCATTGGGGCACTGCAAATGTTAATAATGACAAGAAGAGTGCTAGGCGTTAATCAACCTAAGGCATTTTCCAGGATGCCCTCGAAAGACTGGCTGCGATAGGGTTAGATTAGATTAGATAGATTAGATTACTTACCAAAACAATCATTTTTAAAGTAAGTGTTAATATGTTGAAATGAGACACTATTTTTACACATAATTAATTTTCAAAACAACAAAAAAATCAACTAATGTTGCATTAAACGTAATTTTTGAAGCTACCGGGAGTGAATTAATCCATTTAGCTAAAATTTCGAAACTTTTGATTGTTTTTATAAGGCAGGAAAAGGGTGGTCCATTCTGCCCCCAAGTGGATTTTAATTTAACACTTCCACCACCAAGCCTCTAAATGATTTGAAGGTTCCGTTGTTGTTTGATTACCTTCGTAATAGCTCCTGGTAACCTTCTAAACTATGAACAAACTTTTTTTTTCAGAAAGCTTATTTAAAAACCTCGAAATTAACAACATTTGCGTGGTTTTGTCAATAAATTTAAATTTTTGCTCATAATTCGAAAAATACAATGAATTCGTGGTTTTCGGTATGGTGATGTTTTTTGACGTCCTTCATAAGACCTTAGCCTTACGGTTGGTCTAAATCCACTCTAAAGCCCAAATCCAAAGGTAGCCCATTCTGTCCCCATGGTCCATTCTGCCCCCACCGCCCCTACTATTCAAAAAAACTGTATTAATAAAAAATGATTTTTTACGCAGGGGAATGCATTATATAGTGATTATGGCTGATTTGACTTAAATTTTCATAGAAATTTTGTTTTTTTGCCCTCAGATTGTTCGGGCCGACTTTAAAAAGGGAAGGGGGTGACAAAAACTTTAAAAAATATTTGCATCAGCCCTAATGTTTGAAGATAATTTAATAAAAGAAAATCGTAATATTTTATCATAAATTACGCTTATAAATATTTCTATAATCGTAACGAGTCATACAAACTAAAAGTGAGAAGTTTGAAAAATAATATTATTGTTTATAATTTTGACAATGCTATCTTGGTTCATAATTTATTTTAAAAAGTTAATGCTTATTTCATTCAAAACATTTATCAAAACCAAAATTATGGTGATTAATTTCAACGTTAACGAAACTTTTACCATGCTTAAAAAAAATCATTTTTTATCATTTGTTTCTCCATACAAATTTAGAGCATAAAAATGTGCTGAAACTATCCGGAATCCATATCTTGAAAAAAAAACTTTCCGATCGATTTGGTGTTTTCGGAAAAGCAGTTAACCTACCTACCTAGATAGGAATTTTGAAGAAAAATTGTTACAAACTAAAAAAATCCATTCTGTTAATCAAAAACGTACAATTTTGTTAAAATATTACATTTAAAGGTATTTTTTTTTAATTTTCTATTGAAAATTGATATGAAACTATGATTGATCTTAAACGCCATAACATTGAAATTGTTACCCTTGAGCAACTCTCTACGAAATCGGCCGATTTCGACCCTTTTTTTTTATTTGGCTCAAACTTTGTGGGAGCCTTCCCTATGACCAAAGAAGCTATTTTGTGTCATTGGTTCACCCATACAAGTCTCCATACAATTTTGGCTGCTGTCCATACAAAAATGATACGTAAATATTCAAACAGCTGTAACTTTTGAGTAAATTTTCTGATCAATTTAGTGTCTTCGGCAAAGTTGTAGGTATTGTTGAGGACTATTGAGAAAAATAGGTACACGGAAAAAAATTGCAGATTTTTTAATCAACTTTTTTTTCACAAAAACTCAATTTCCCAAAATACGTATTTTTTTTTTATTTTGAGATTTTTTTGATATGTTTTAGGGGACAAAAAACCGCTACTTTTGAGCTATAGAGAAACATGGTCAAAAAATCTGCTGCCAAGTTAAAAAAAATGAAATTTCAAAAAAATTTACCTCAATATTTTATGTGAAATTGAATTTGGAATCGAAAAGTACTTTACAGATTTTTTGATAAAGGGCTCGGTTTTCAAGATATAGCCACCGAAAGTTTGCAGTTTTTTAGTTTTTAAAAATAGTTACCATGAGTGACCATTTCTAAAAATATATTTTTGGAAAGTTCAGAATTTTTTTTATAAAATTGTCTAAGAGACATTGCAGATTGGACATCTAGTTGCTGAGTTACAGCGGTTTAAAGAAATAGAAACAGGAAAATTGAAATTTTTGAACTCTCACCCAAACAGCCCACCATTTTCTAATGTCGATATCTCAGCAACTAATGGTCCTATTTTCAATGTTAAAACATGAAACATTTCATGAAATTTTCCGATTTTTTCGAAAAAAAATAATTAGAAATTTTTTGAATCAAGACTAGCATTTTAAATGGGCGTCATATTCTGTTTGGCCCTTTGAAAATGTTAGTCTTGATTTAAAAAATTTCTGAACCCTAATTTTTTTTTAGAAGTGGTCACTCATGGTCAATATTTTCAAAAATCAAAAAACTGCAAATATTTCGCTAAAATCAAACTTTCGGTGGCTATATCTTGAAAACTTTTTTTTGCGTGATATTTTGGTTTTTTTCAAAAATCATTATTTTTTTTTTAAATTTCATAACTCGGCGGCAAATTTTTCGACCATGTTTTTCTATAGCTCAAAAGTTGCGAATTTTTGTCCCCTAAAACATATAAAAAAATCTCGATAATCAAAAAATACGTATTTTGGGAAATTGAATTTTTGTAAAAAAAGTTGATTAAAAAATTTGCATTTTTTTCCTTGTACCTATTTTTTTCTCAATAGTCCTCAAGAATACTAACAACTTTGCCCAAGACACCAAATTGATCAGAAAATTTACTCAAAAGTTACAGCTGTTTGAATATTTACGTATCATTTTTGTATGGACAGCAGCCAAAATTGTATGGAGACTTGTATGGGTGAACCAATGACACAAAATAGTTTCTTTGGTCATAGGGGAGGCCCCCACAAAGTTTGAGCCAAATAAAAAAATACAAATAAAATCCATTTCCGGTTTTGTTAGATAATTGCTCCCTTTAGAATTGCATCGAATAGCAACTGCTTGTGTTCAATCATAGTCCAGGGCTCTAGAGCATACAAAAAGTGCACTTATTTTGACTTGAAATATTCGTAGAGGGCATTGGTTTAAAAAACGACATAAAGTCAGCAAAAGTAAAAATAATCAATTTTTGATTTTTAAGGAAAAAAGTTTCATAAAAATTTCTGATTTTATTTTTCAATGATTTGCTTTGTGAATAACGATTTCAAAGATCTACTTTGTGGCGAAATTGTAAAAATTATGTAATATCCCAAGCAACACACTTTGTCAGATAAACGTATTTCCTAACTGGTTGTATAACCGAACGGCCTCGTTACCACAACTTGTTCGACAACTCCTGTGCATTGGAAAAAGCGCACTTTTTTCTGTTGTATAACTTGCCAGAATAAGATGCAAGTTATCAGAGTAAGTTGTACAAATGTCTCTGACAACACTGTGCTAGCTAACAAGAGATTCAACGAAAAAAAGGGGGCGTGGTTAACGGCTGTGCTGTCAAATCAAAGCGCACACTGAAAAGGAAATATAGATTGAAAACAGTTGTCTAACCGTTACCCAACTTACATGTAAACAAACAGTTCTTATTAGAATTTCAATCAACGACGAAGCCAATATGAATACATTAGTTGTTCGGTAACTGGGCGTTGTTTAACTGGGCTGCTTTTTAACTGGGCGCTCGATAACTGGGCCGTACCCCAGCTAAAAAGCAGACAAACGTCAAAAAACCAAAACAAACCAAAATAACCGAGGGGTTAATGGATGCAAAAATCATACTCAATAAATAAAAAAACTTTTTTCAAACTTTTGTTCAATTTCAAGTTACAATTAAAGAAATATTAAAAGTAAGCATTGTAAATAAATTAGAGTAACTTTTATTTTTATATTTCATCTGGGAAATATTATGCATCGGTGGTCCCCTCGTTATTTTCCGTTCAGCCCAGTTAACGAGCAACATTCGGTGACTGGGCTACGTTCTCAGCCCAGTTACCGAACAACTACTGTAGTATCTCTGACTATTTTGGTACGCTTGTTTCTAGCCGATTTATTTAGAAAAAAAAATTGAAATTGCATGAAAAAAAAAATATTTTCGCGCTCTCTAACTGTGATTCATGTTAAACCCTCTTCATGGCGAACTTTTAGATTTTCATTTTTTTGATGAACTTCGCCTTTCCCAAGATTCGATCCGATGACTTCGACGACTTGTTGTTATCTCCAGGCAGGTCCAGGCGCGCTTCCACATCTCTCCACGAGGCTTCATAGTAAACAAGCTGGCCTAAACGTCAATAAGAAGGCTGCTGTCAGCTTTCTTATACTGCAGTGAGCTATACAACTTAACTCCAGAAAAGGCTGTCATTGGAAATAAAGTTATATAAGTTTGTTTCAAGTCAGTTTTTATAACTCCATTATGTAACTTTGTTATAACAAACCGTTTCAACTGTCATTTCGATTACCGTACCACGGAGTAACATTGAAAATTGGTGTGATTTTAATTTGTTGTTTTCTCTATCATGAATTCCGTAAGCTGAAATTTTTTGTAGCTTTTACCGGCGATATTTTTATAAATAATCGGTCAACAATCAAAATTATTGCAATCTTCGATAAATAAACATTATTGAAACTCTAAATACCTCACGTACAAATTTACACCACCTAACAACACGCAATGTCAAGTTGAATATGTTTGTTGAATATCAGTTCTATAACCTGTTCTCCGATAACATTTGTGTAACAAAGCGAGAAAACCTAAGGTTATTTATAGAATGGTTGGCCACGCCCATTTTTCAGAAGATGCCGTCACATGACTATGTTAGATAAGCAGTGAAACAAACAGTGCAATATTATTCTTATTCAACAAACTGTTTTCGAGGAAAACAATGCAGATGAGGGAACAGCATCATGGCATATCAGGATTTTGACGTTTAATTACAACTCATAAAAAGCGTTTTCGACTGAAATCAAGTGATAAATACCTCAAACGGAAGTGAGCAAGCATGTTTCTATCGAAGGTGTTCCAAAATAAGTTGTTTAAACAGTGTAAATCAGCAAATTGGATGGAACCCTCCAAATAGGTGAGAATTTTTCCTATGTTGTGTTTTGTTGGAAAAGAGTGAAGTTGACTGTGTTTAAACACTTTTGTGGCACAAAACACGATAGTTACACAAGTCAGTTATACAAGCAGTGAAACAAACTGTTATTTAAGTTATGTTCAGATTTTTTCTCGTATGTTTATCAAAAAAAATTGTCTAACTATTATTCAACAGTCGACAAGTTATGAGTGCTACTTGGGATTAGATTTATTTTGTCTGCTGTTCGTATTTTTTTCGGCTCCTGGATTTTGTAAGACTGTCTGTTTTTTTTTATTCAAATTAAAAATTAAACCAAATTTATTTACCATAAACATAACCAAAATCCTAATGAAATCTATAAAACACAACCGTTTATTAACAGAGTTTTCAGTAAAAAAAACCATAGAAAAACCACATAAAAAACTAAATATATTTTCGTACATTTTTTCTTTTTTTAGATATTATATTAAAATACCTTATCAAACATATTTTAAGGAAATATCACAGAAACAAATTAACCGCATCATTTTGGCATGGAATTCTTCACCTTTCCAGGCCTATAAAACTGACTCTCGCGGCGTCCACCCGGTTCATTCGTCATCAGCTCACGATCCGGCGATCATCCCGCAAAGTTTCGCGCTCACGTTCTGATCGTCTTCTACAAGAGATTCATCTCTCTCTCTCTCTCGTTGGTTATCGTCGGTCAAGTTCGTGATCTTGAAAAAGAAAAGCTCAGAAGAACTCAGTGTTTGAATTTGAGTGGTTGATAGTGTGATAGGTGTTGGTGGTAATTAAATTTGGATTAAAGACGAAGGAACAAAAAATCGCAGCGGAGTTTTTTGGCATACATTTTTCGGTTCTGGTTTTCGCTGATAATCGCTGCAGTTTGCAGAAGTGAAATTGGACCACGACCCAGCAGGAAAGCTGACGTGTTTGTCCACGAATGATCAAAATTCAAAACGTTACCTGTGAAACAAGTTTCTTGGAGGTGTGTGGTGTTGGTGGTTTTATTTCTTGATGATCCGGTGGAAATTCCCAACTCGTTTCTTTTCTTGATTCGTTGGTCGGGGAGCATTAAATATCCGAGGGTCTCATGTCGTCATGTGAAGATGCGCCAATTAGCACATCTTGGCAGGGTTCAACTGGAAGAGCCGCAGAGACGCAGATACCGGCTGACTTTTGTATTTTGAATGGTTTCTTCTTACCGGGAATGACTTGAATCTGGTAGCACAAAGACAACGAAGAAGATTTGAAACGATGAAAAACTGGTTTCTCGGGATGTTCTCGCTCCTCTAATAAGCCTTTGATAGTGACCAACTGGTGGATTCGCGGTAGTTGAGTGAGACGATGAAGTAACATGACTAGATTTACGAATGCCATTAGAATACAGAGCATTGACTCTATGGGTGCGCAGTAGGTTGAGAAGGTTGTAGGGTTGTTTTTTTGTTTTGGTGTTGTTATTCTGCCGGTTCAATTATGAGTACCTTGAACAATGAAATGGTTACAATAAAATAAAGATTTATTTGCTATGATTTTTGATTAATTTGATAATTATGAAGCATTTTACTTTAACATCTGTTTATTTGATTTACTTTGTTATCCGTATCCTATTTGATTGTTAAGGAAAGCCGTCCTTTAATTTCCTACGGCAAAGAAGCCATTTTTCTATACAAAGCTCTAAACCTTTTTTGCGAGCTGGTCACACAAAACGAGCATGTGAATATTCGAAAATCTGTATCTTGAACCTCAAAAATCAAATTATTCGCTCTACAGCATCGCTGTGGTGTTCTCGATTGCGAGATTCCTACTCGAAACTTGGTGTCCGAAGGCTTGAAACCTCTTTTACGCAAATGGACCGACGTTTTACTTCCCCATCCGATATAAGGCCAGGAGGATAAGGCGGGAATCGAACCCACGCCCCGCTAACCACCGTGCCACGAGGCCCTCCCTTTTTCACAAATTGAGCTTATAAATATTTCTGTAATCGAAACGAATCATACACACTAAAAAAAAATGAATATTAAGTGAGAAGCTTGAAAAATAATATTATTGTATAGAATTTTGATAATGCCGTAAACTGGGGTCAATCGGGACACATGGGGCGAATTAGGACAGCGGTTTTAACCATGTTAGAGCACAATATTTTGATTTTTCTGGTTGGTTTCGGTTAGAACAGACTCAGGCCAACAAAATGTGTACATCCATTTCCAATTATGATCTTTAACGTCGTAACATTGCAATTGTTACCCTTTAGAAATTTTCATAAATGGATATCAGCATTTCAGCAAAATTAAGTGTGAATTTTTATTTGAGGTGCTGTAACTTAAAGATAAAATTACTGATCTTCAATGCTTCTTATACGGACTCATAGAAAATTTTCTTAGCTCTCTGAAAAAAAATATTTTCAGAGACGGGCACAATGAAAACAATTTTTATTTCGAAATTTTTTTTTATTTTTATTTTTCAAGTGCTCTTGTGTAATGTAAATTTATTTTTTCATCAAAAAGTCTAATTTTGAACGCTAATTTACCAAGTAAAGTAATGAACCTAGAGTATCCACATCGCTTCAGTGATTTATGATAACCAGATTTCAGTTTAGCAAAGCTCGAGGTTATTATTCCAGTTTCTTTTTTTTGAGTCACGATGCGACTATTTGGTCAAAGCCTACCGACACGAAGCGGTTGGTGTTTGTTTACTCATCTCATTTGACACCAACAAAAAGAAGCACCATCATCAACACCAAGAGGGGTGACTCCACGGAAAGTACCTGAATTGTAAATATTGTTTATGTTTTAAGTCACTTTTTCTGTAGTTCTTTTAGAGAGTTTTTTTGCAAACAAAAAACTGGTTAAAATTGTGATTTTTTTTGAAAAATATTAATTAAATTTTTTCAGTCCGAATACGTGCTTAAAGACACGCCTAGCTCATAACCCACCTTAGTTGTGCCGCGAACTCGGACGCGTTCAAAACAGCTTAAGGAAGCGTTCTCAATCGGTGATTTCGAGTGACTCATAGCATTGTCAGCAGTTCTTAAACATGGATCGGCGTAATTTTCAAAGGTTTTGTTGTTTCCATGATCGACACAAGTATTTTCACCACACACCTTCAGCAAACTTTTAATTGGTTAATGTAATAATTAGGGTTGCTCATCAATTCTCATTTAATGTTCCAGGTAAAATCATGTTAAAGTTTGTGCTAATAAGTGCCCTCGTGGCAGGAGCAAGTGCTGGTGAGTAATCCTTTTCGAATGTTCTCAATCAAAAACCTACAGTGATCCCTCTTTTGTGTTCTTCAACAGGTTACGCCAGCAGCCAGTACGCCGGTGCCGGTACGTCCTCTGGTCTGTACAACCAGGTCAACTCGAACTTCGACAGCAGTGCTTACGCTGACAAGTACCCCTATACCAATACAGGTTACAACGGGGGCTTCACGTCGAACTTTGCCGGACCGAACGGAGTCGGCGTCGCGGCCGGTTCCGGTGCGTTCACGCCCGGATTCGCGACCTTCCAGTCGGCCCCGGCCTTCCCGCCTGCGTTTAACTTCAACGGGTTCTACCAGGGCCTGCAGGCCAACTTTGCCAAGTAATGCTTTTGCTTTTTGGAGAGTCCGGTTTTGGTTGCTTCTTTTTAACTCTTGTTCTATATCTGCTTTACTTGATACTTTTTATATATTCTTGATGTCACTTCTTTGCTCCGCGGATGAAAAAAGGTTAAGGTTCGAAACCTGTTTTGTTACCAACTTGTCAAATCCGGCTTATGATGATGTCAGACAAGCTGCTGCAGTCAGTGGTCTCTCCAAATTGCGCAACACGATTCTGTTTTGTTGTGCATTTCGGAGATGACCAAGTCTTCCAAACATATATGGGTTATCGCATTTCAAAGATAACCTCTTAAATATTGCACCGCGAATGCACTGCTACTTCTCAACACACAAAATGCTCAGCTTTTTTAAATACAATTATTCTAACCAATGCGTAATGCCCAGTTCAGCTACGCAGACTTTCGCGACCCCGGGAGCAACGGCCGAGGCGTCAGCGTCCCAGCTGGGCCACTACCGGCACGATCCTCAGCAACAGTATTCCCAGCAGCAATCGTGGCAACTTGACCAAGGAAATCTCCCTACCTCGTACTCTAACGTTTACAACCCTAGCTACGTAGCTGGCTATGATGGTGGGCTCTACGGTTCTAACAAGTAATCTATTGCATGCAAGTCGTGTTTGTTTCTCTCCATAACCATTAGGGTTTGTAGAAATATGTTGTGCTTCATCCATTTTTGCAACGAAATTTATGCTCATTTTACAGATTCATCTTTAAAACAAACAAACGTAAGTCGAAAAGATCATGCTCATTTAAAAGATAATGGAGCTGCGGAAATTAAAAACTATCTTCTTAAAACTTAATTATTTCATTTAAAACACTTTAAATTCATAACTAATGGATGGGAAAAAATGTTGCGTCAACTGCTACCAAATCAAGACCCTTTATGACTCTCTTTTTATAGTTTGACATAGAATATTTTTTTCAAATTGATTTATAATTGTTATCATGTTTTAAGCATTATTTTTTACATACGGTAGTTCAGTTTTGGAATGTTCCAACCTTCATTGAAAATGAAGTTACGATTTTTGATTTAAATTAAGTTTCCATAAAAAAATAATAATAATAATAATATCATTTAAATACGTCAACTGAAAAACAAAGGCAAAATTTAAGTTCAAGTTAATTATTAAGCAAATGGATACTTCTCAATAAATGCGCTAGTGAGTGTTTCAACTAATTCAATAAGTTGATTTTAAAAGCCATTATTTACTTATTTGTTAATTTATTAAAGTTGATATTTTTTGGAAAGAAACTTTGAAAAAAAGGTTAGATATCTTGATTTTAACATTTATTTGATTATTTAAAGTTTAATTTTCTTGAGTACAAAAGCTTGTTTGAAACTCTCTTAACAATCAACAATCGTATTAAATTTGATAGTTATTCAATAAATACCGTCATCTTTGGCGAACCTTGACTACAGTCTGAATAGCGACAACAGTGTTTAGAGCATTTACAGGTTTTAAATTTGGAAATTGATGTACACATTTTGTTAGCCTTTTCTAACCGAAACCATCCAGAAAAATCAAAATATTGTGCTCCTAAAACTGGGTAAGACAGTTGTCCTAATTCACCCCATTGGTCTCGATTCGCCCCAGTTGACGGTAACATTGAAAAAATAAAATTGAATACAATGTTGGTAAGATCGATCTCAAATGTTATCGATAAATCTTCTAAGAAACTGACGTTCGACAGAATTCGTAAACCACCCAAATCACATTGATGTTCATGTAAGTTCTTACTCTCGTGACATGATTGTTATCGCTCTTCTCACCTGTAAATCAATGTCATCAACTTCGGCTTTGTTTCCTGGAATCGCTAGAAATTCATGACTTCCGGCAAGATTGATAAATCCGTAACTCAGAGTTCATCACGTTAAGCATCAAGAATCGCTCCCGTCCCGTCCATGTGATTAACAACTAGTCAATTAAATCCTGCAAAACGTAACGATTCGTCACCCCGTTCAGCTCATCAAAAACTAACGAATCGAATCGTTTCTTATTTTATTCTATTCTCTAACCGTCAACCTCAACTGATGGCGACATCGACGTCTAAACCGGTTGATTTACGATGGGAACAATCGGCAGCTTGTATCAGCAGCAATTAGCGCATCAGAACGCCCTGTTCAACAGCTTCCGCCAGCAGCAGGCCGCCTTCGCTGCGAACGTCCCCAATGCCGGGGCTGGAAACTACGCTGGAGCTGGAAACTACGCCGGAAGCGGTAACTTTGGAGGACCTGGCTATGCCGGTGCGTCGGCTTCGTACGGTCCGGGAGGATTCCACCAGACGGCGCAGATCTACCCGCAGAATCCGGTTTGTTTTTGATGTGAGATGACTCAACAGGAGTTGCATTTAAGAACGTTTCTTCTTTTTAGGCATCGCCAAACATTGATACCCGTTTTGGAGGTGACTCACAGCAAGGAGGACCAGGTACACTCATAGACTTAAATAATTAACATATTATTTGAATAGTTTGTAAATCCATAAAAATAGAATTTTGATCTTAAAATCGTGCACTGAGTGTTTAAAATTCGTATAGGGGAACAGCATCTAATAAAGCTCATAGAAAGCGTGTTCAACTGGAATCGAGTGATAATCAGCTCAATAGGAAATGAGCAAGCAAGTTGCTATCAAAAGCTTTAGATATTAGTTTTTTAAATAGTGAAAACCAGCAAATTGGATGGAGTTAGGAGTGAGCGCATAACCTGCCAAACATACGAGAATTTCCTTTAGTTTGTACCGTATACTGGGGCGATATTGATAGAGTGAGGATTTTGTTGCAAAATAGAAAATACAGATTTGATACAAATCAAAAATCAAAATCAAACCATCCACATTAACGACCCCCGGGTCTTTTGTGGTCTCTGTTGCAAGTTTCTACTCGAACCTAGGAGTCCGAAAGCTTGAATGGGGAGAGCACTCAAACCTCTATATACTCCAAGGAACCTTCCACTCCAGTGTTTGAACTGACGACCTTTGGATTGCGAGTCCAACCACCGCCAGCGATTCCACCGGAGTAGGCTTGGTTTGTGTGTTGTTTGTACTTATGGCATAGAGACAACTCCTACACCTGGAATGACTTAACGGCCTAACAACCTAGGCCGGGACCGACATTTTACTTCCTCATCCGATGGAAGGTTGCAGCAGATGGGAATCGAACCCAGAATCATCCGCTTAAAAAGCGGACAGCGTAACCATTCGGCCACGCACTGCCACAAATCAAATATATATATTTTTTTGACAAGTAGAATGTTATTGAATTATAAAAAGCTTGTTCAAAGGACTTCAAGAAGTAGTTATCAAAATGTTTTGAAAAGTATGTTAACTAATTCGCCGAGAACCATGGTGTATGGGTAAGCGTGGTTGCCTCTCACCCAGTCGGCCTGGGTTCGAACCAGAAGGTCCCGGTGGCAAATTTTGTGACGAGATTTGTCTGATCACGCCTTCCGTTGGATGGGGAAGTAAATGTTGGCCCAGGACGAACCTAGATGTTAGGTCGTTAGCTCAGTCCAGGTGTAGAAGTTGTCTCCCTGGGTCTTGCCTCGGTGGAGTCGCTTGTAGGCAATTGGACTCACAACCCAGAGGTCGCCAGTTCGAAACCCTGGGTGGATGGAAGCTTAGGTGTAAAAATAGGTTTGCAATTGCCTCAACAATCAAACCTTCGGACACCAAGTTTCGAGTAGGAATCTCGCAATCAAAACGCCAAGCAATGCTGTAGAGCGAATAATTTGATTTTTGAGTTTTGTTAACTAATTATGAATACACTGATTAAAATATTAAAATATTCTCGAAGTGTCACGTTTTGCTCATTGAAAATGAGTTCTGCATTTTCGAATTCTTTGGACAAATTTACATCAATAACATCTAAAATTAGTTGCTTAATTAAAAGTTTAAAGTGATGTTGAAACAGAAATCAAAAATATTTTCAGATTTTTAGATTTATGCGGTAGAACAATTTTCTAAGTAAATATGGAAATTTTTTGAAACATTTTACAAAACTGGTTTTGGTGGCAACAAAAATGGATATTTTCAGGAAAAAATTCTGATGAATTTTGAAGCTCCAATGTTATTTAATAAACTTTAAAATTTATTAAAAAAAAATATCAAAGGTTGATAAACTGATTTAAACAAAAATTTTCAAATGTAGAATTTTAAAATATACCTTCAAAGCAAAAAAAAAATGGATTTTGGAATGTTGAAAATTTGGTAGGTTGAGTATTATCTCTTTTTGAGTAATATTACCCAAAAAATTGTTCCAAACATTTGTCATTTTTTGTTTCTCAACTGTAACAAATTTTAGCACATTACGTTTTAGAACAAAAGTTTTCATTCTAGAACGAACGACGTGAAGCAAAAAATTTCTCTCCTTTTTTTTGGAATTCTGAAAAATCATCAAATCGGGTGTCCAATTTTTTCCTTTGACTCTAAAATTCCAAACCAACACCATTTTGGGCTACAAAGTATTGTTCTTTTAATTACGTAACAGGTAATTTACATATAACCAATGTTTTTATGCTTGATAGGATTCGTTGGAGTGTCCAGCTTCTCTTCGTCATCGAACATCAACGGTCAATCGCACCGTGAAGCGTCCACCTCGGTCAATGACAACGGCAAGGTCACCACCTACCACGTGCGCTCTTAAGCCTTGAAGCGCTAGACGACCATCTGAAACCATTAGACAACGATCAGCGAACGAAACAGCAAAGACATCATCTTTTTTCGCGTACATGCAAAACCCTTCCAGTGTACTTACAATTTTAGAAAATAGAATGAGCTTAATCATGAGTACTTTAAGACTTGGTCTGTCAATACTTCGGAACTGAAATAAACAATGTGGTGAATAAAACGATGTTATTTATTTATGTTTGTTGAGAAAATTTTCTGCGTTTGCTATCAAAACCAAATTCTAACCTAAAGTTACGATTAAATAACATTTGATCGAGCGTTCAACTTGGAGGTGAGGAAAATCGTTACTATTCTGTAAAAAGCAGCTCGCTCAAAGCATGTGTTTTAAATAATATTGCCTACATAAAGGCGTTTGCATCGAATACGCAGTAAAAAAAATAAAAAAACAGTACTAATTTTATGTATTTGTTATTCATATGACCTATAGATGTTTTAGTATCAATTTTTTTGTATATGAAAGTCGCAACTTTTGGTACCATAACATCTAAGGTCATCGCTGAAATTTTAAAGTTATCGCAGTTTTAGTGAAAAAAGTTGATTTTTTGGCGATTTCGTCATTTTCCCGTTTTTGCGCGTGGCGCGTCGAAAAACTCAGTTTTTGTTTTCAAAATATCATATCTCCGAAACATACGGTTCGACATCGCCAATTTTTTAGATGTTATGTGAAATTTTTCGAGGAATCCGATAAAAATATTTTCAGACATAGGCTCTTTGGTCCAGACATGGTCAAAACGCCATTTTAAGTTTTCATGCGACTTTTTCAAATGGTAAGCTAGATTTTTGAAACTTCTTACTATTTTTCCCAAATAGCCAAACTCATCACCTTTCTTTTGCGTCTAAGACAGCTAAAAAAAGTGGTTTTTGCGAAAAATTATGAAAATTGCCATTTTACAGACCACCCTAACACGGCGTAGGTCACCCTAATGGCCAAACAAAAAAATACGGGTCTAATTATTTTGGCCAAGGAACCCCCAAAAAAATTTTGAGCCCGATCGGAGAACTTTTTTTCGGTTTAGGCTCTTTTAAATGGAATTGCTGTATATATACTTCAATGAGACAATTTAAACACTTTGAGATTTACATTATTTATATGTAAAATTTGATCCAAAATAACATATTAACATAAACTATAACTTCGTTTCCATTAGAGTAGATCCAGAAGAACATAGTGCGCACAAAAAAAAAATGATGGTAATATTCATCTGGAAATTGTGACTGATTTTTTGTCCAAAAAAATGATTAATTTTACCCCACAAAATGATGAATTTTCATCAGTTTTCGATTAATATTCTTCAGGATCACATTTTTACACATTTTTTATGTAATATTACTAAAAAAGCGGTAATATTCAACCTACCAAGTTTTCAACATTCCTAAATTCAACTTTTTTTTCTGTGTGGTACAAATAGTCACTTTCCCCAATCTTCCCAAGTTTCGATATCTCTACAAAAATAAAACCATACTAAGGTAGTATAATCCTTTGAATATGTGTTACAATTCAAACCAGATGTGTCACCTTGTTTTCCGGTGCAGCTCGTAAAGCATCCACTGAACTCGAACTTCAAGCGCCGTACTATCAACATTCGTTCAACCCCGACCTCCGGATGAAATCCTTACTTCCGTGCGTTGCTCCAGATCGAATCATCTGGCTGCTCAGAATCCACCTCGTCCTTGAGCGTTATCTGTTTCGCCGTGTTTACTTACAAAAACCCGGCTTAAGTATACGTGTATTACGATTAGATTCGTCATTGTTCTACGAAAAATGAATGAATATGCCCGAGTTTCCTCGCGTATCAGGTTGGGAATGTTCTTAGAAATTGCGTCAGTTTGAGTTTCACCAACTGACACGCATTTTGAACTTGGTGAGGTCGTTCACTCATTGGTTTGGAATTTTCTGGAATTTTCGAGTCTGGTAAATTTGTCAGTTAAGTGTTTTAGCAATAGTTTAAAAATTACCAAATACAAATACTCTTATGATATTTAATTTGGAACAATTTTTGTGAAATACATAATTTGAGCAACCTTCACTCCCTCGGACCGGCTCGTGTCTGCGAATTCTGAAAGCTCCACAACGTCGTAGTCCTGCCTGAGGTCATCGCAGTGGGGTCAAATTCTAGCGAAAACAGAACCGATTACACCGCCACGAGGCTTATAGACGGCTCGAACGTTCTTATAAAGCGATCAGTTCTTGTTCGATTGCCGGTCGAGAAAGTCTAAAAATTGGAAGGACTCCAGGATTGGAAGAAAATAAGTTAGAGTGGCTATTAAATATTAAAAGTGTTGATCAGAGGAAAAAAACAGTTTAAAATGATCAAACCGAAGCTTCTTTTGGTGCTACTTCTTGGAAGTTGTTTATCAGGTAAAACCATGGGAAAATATTGTGTATTGATTTGATTGAAGTTTTATTTGAGAATTCGCGTGAAAAAAAAAACAATAAATAAAGTGAACAAGTTTAACTACACGTAATTTGCTACATTAGTAGCACTGCCCATTGTAACAGGGACGGTGGACGTTGAAATGAGGAATGTCGGTAATTCCGCAAGTTTTACAAGGTGCTGGTGATCCACATTTGTGGCAAGATGGCGGCGAAGGAAGTGGAAGAACGTGTTCTGGCGTTTCTTCGAGATATTCTTGAGCAGATTTTTGGATCGTCTGCAGTGAGGGAAGGAGGTGCTGCAGACATTGCTTGAACGTTTCTTCGACTCGTTTTGGTCCTTCAGGGTACTGTCGCCGAACGGAAGTTACACAGCAGCGAGTTGATTCGCTCAAGATTTCAGGAATTCCAAACTGCACATATACACGTTCCAAGTTGAGTCCATCCACGAGATCGTAAAATCCAGCGCCAAGTGCATAGGTGTAAAAAACTCCAGCGAATTGTTCGGTGTTCAGGATGTCGCCAGCAGCGAATTGACGTAGCACATTACGAGGAACACTCTTGACAACGAAAGAATCCTTGAAGTACCGCTCACGGATCAAGTCAAAGTAGGGCACGTATTTCCGTTCCTGAACAACGTTTCCGTAGTTGCGATAGTAGCAGAGGAACGAATTGTACGCTCGTCCCTCCTGGTCATGCTTGGGCAGACAGTCCACAGTCTCGCGAAGGCAATCCTTAGTACGATCCTGGTAGCTACTGTCCGAAGGAGCCGGATTGAAGAACTGGCTGATGACGTGGTCCTGGATGCCGGATACTTCGTTCCAAGCGTTGACGGTGAACACGATACAGTGCACCAACTCTCGAACACAGCTATTGTCCGGATATCCGTTCCTTGCGTAATGCTCTACCGTTTCGTTTGAAATTCCCTGATATTCAGCACATTCCTGTTGTGCTTCATCAAGGGATTTCAAAAACGGGGATTCCCAAAATGCTGCCAGCGTCAGGGTTGGTAGCATCAGGGCTACCGCAGTGATAGTGTGTTGGATTTTCATTCTGAAGTAACTACCTGTTCTTTGGGATAACAAGAGCAAACGTTGACTGATGATTAGCCAACCAGGTGTAGGCTTTTATAGTGCTGTCGGTGAAAACAACATATTTTTAAAGAAATGCTTGTTTGTACCAAACATCGACGAAACCATATCAGGATCACGCAAGTTTGATGTAGAAGATTTCGTGCCATTGTTTGTATGTGGGAAAACAATTGCGAAACGTGTGGATGTTCCAAGCAACATGAAGAAGCGTGAAGTGACCATGTAACAAACTAGTCTGCAAACGCAAACTTTTCAGTGGTTCAAAACAAAAGTGTTCAGCTCAGCGCATTCAGCGCATATGGTACTCTGTTGGTTATAGTGAGTCAAATTTGTTAAAGACGTTAGGCACCTCAGGTGCTGCACCTGAGAAATTTGGGGATACTGCGGGTAGATTGGGTATTAATTGGTGCTTTATATTGTTCTAATATTCAAATCAACTACCGTCAACTACGCGAATCAGGGCACTAAGTATCAATTGGGAATTCTGTTTTAACTAAGTTTTGGCTGAATATTTTTTAAGTTTGCTTTAATTTATTTTGATGACCTGTACGTGTTTGAATTGTTCCTGATCGTTAAACATAAAAAAATCAACACACAATACGCAATAAACCGAAATGTTTTATTTTCTCGATTTTTGTGCGTTTAGCTAAAAAACTCGTTAACTGAGTATATATAAGGCTACCAACTCTTGCTGAGCAAAAATCCGTACACTATGCCGATATGACAGCATGGTATAACAAAAACTGTCAAGGAATTATTTATATAAATTAAATTAAATTAAATTTGAGAGTTAAAAATTTTAAACTGTGTCGTTTTTACAGTTAACACATTTCACAAAATGCTATCAGAGTGCTTATGACTTGCACGTTTAAAAGTATTCATACAATAAAACCTGATTTGAATCAACACATTATGTTCTTATTTTTTTGTTAAAAGTTTAAAAGTTTACGAAATGTCAAGTTTGCTTTAACGAATAATATCGTTCTAAGTGTTTTCACGAACACATATCCAAAAATATTGAAAAGGTCCTATAACAAGTGAAACACAACAGCTTATAGGACCTTTAAAAATACTCAAAATTGGTAATTCAAATGTTCAAAGGTTTTCACAAGTTTTAGATGGCCTTTGGATCTTTTAATGGATAAATATATTTAGTAAGGAATTTCTAAAAGAACAATTCGAGATTTTTTTAAAAGGTCCTATCAACATATGAAAGACAATAGTTTATAGGACCTTTAAAAAAACTCTAGACTTATTAATAATCAAGTTTAAATTGAGAAAACCCGGAAAACTCTCCCTTTTCAAATCAAACTCACAGTAAAATAAAAATGTCTAGTTAACAAAAGTTTTGACCAAATAAAAAAAAGCAATCCAATGTTTAAAAAGTTGTTAAAATTCCGTACAAATCCGTAGTATGCGAAAAATTCCCTACAAAAATTCCGGCCTGTTAAAAATCCGCGATAAGGGTTGAAAATCCGTATGGTAAGGAAAAAATCCGTACAGTTGGTAGCCTTAAGTATATATAAGATCATGATGCGATGAACCTAATGCATTTAAAATTTGAACATTGAAATCAAATTTTGAATACTGCCCATAATTGAAGATTCGGCTATTATGCGAAATCGAGTATTCCGAGAAAAACGCCTTTTTGTGTTCGTAACCAAATCTTTGCAACAAGAAATTTCAAAGGAGAATGGGATATTTGCCGTTTGGTTTTTCGTATCGGCAGCCAAAACTAAACAATATTTTAGTGAAATTCAAGTTTCTACCACCTAGAGCAAAAATCTCGATTTTGCCAAAAGTGGAAAATAGCCGTATTTTCAATGATGGGCAGAATAGCAAGTCTTTATTTCTTAGTTAACTGGAATATGTTACGTATAAAATTTTGATCGAAGTTTTTTAACAGTTGAGCAAAAAATTTTATGTTTTAATCACTTTTGCAATATTTACTTCTTAAAATCACTTTTGAAAAAATCATCAAGATAAAGTTGCTCGATAACTTCTGTTTAAACAATTTATTTATTACATTGGTATGATTGAAAACGCGAATAAAAGGTGATATCATTTTACAGATACCCAAAATGCGATTTAAATCCTGTGATATCTGTAGAAATTTCGTGCAGTGTTGACATTCTTCACATTAGTTATTGAATTACAACACGAGTCTTCGGCTACCGAATTTCGCGACGATGCACAAAACGGTCAACCAAACAAAATGTATTTTTCTATTGTTTATTGACATTACCTGGTCTAGCTTTTGTTTATTCAAGGTCAAATCGAGCCAAACATTTCATTAGGGCACAAAACCAAAACGTAAACATTCGGGATTATTCCACTATTCCACTCATTAGTACACTCCCTACATGCCCTCCAAGAATCAGATTGATAGCAAACAATTTACCATTGAAAAAATCAAAAACACAAAAGGGCACATAACAATTTTCACTCCAAACCCAAAATAAAAGTTCAAATGTGCCCTTTTGTTTTTCGTTAGTTTTTCGTAGTTGTGGAACTTTTTGTGTTATAAAGTGAATTTTTCATACATTCTTAACACTAATTCACTTCAAAGCAAAGTTTGGTTTACTTTTCGCCAAGCATTTCTGCAGAAAAAAAACTTTATCGAAATACACTATTTAATACGGACCCGTGGCTGCTGTTCAGTACACTTTTGAAGAATTTTTATGTTTTACATACCTTATCTACACCATTCAATCACCAATTATCAAAATTTCCACTGAATTTCTCATTATTTCTAACTAAACAAAAGGGCCCATAAACATCATTCAAAACAACAATCCGGTGACAGCGCTTTAGTGCCCTTTTCGTTCTCTTCGAAATTGCATTTAGAAAGGGCCCATTATGAACAGCAGTTGGAAAGCTAAAAGGGCCTAATAACGAGGTTTTTTAAAATTATGAGTTTTATTGCGAAAATCAACATAAATTAAGAAGCAGTCAAGCAAAAATAAGGATAATGATGTGTTTTATCGAATCATCAGTAAAAATACCATCAGTCAATCTTGAGACAGCTGTTTTAGACAGGATCTTGCACAATTATTTGATATTTTTGATTGATTTCGGTTAGAACTCAACTAAATTAGTGCATCGATTTCCTAATCCGAAGCTTTAAAATGCTTAAAAAGCTGCTGTCCCTATTCAGCCTATAGTCCCGGTTCACCCCAGTTGACGATACGACAAGATAGCATGATCACGTTGAAATTCTGCCCAAGTACATTCTGATGTCTTGTTTACAGTTTGGTGGGTTTTTAGAGGAGGAATCGTATGAGTTTTGTTGAAATGATACTTCATAATTTTTATTTAAGTTTTTTATTCCTGCAAACATTTTTCTTACTACTTGTTCTCGATTTTTCGTGTGTGTGTGTGTGTGTGTTTGAATTGGACTTGAAGTCTTCTCAACAAAGTTAGGATATTTGAACAATTACATATCAAATTAATTCATATCAGTCTTGTTGCTCTCTAGAAGCACTGTCCGTTATAGCACGGACGATCCGCGTTGAATCGCTGGTTGCAAGATTTGCATGGAGAAGGTGCCCCACAGCTGTAGCATGGTGGCGACGATGGCGCAGAGCTAGGGCATGGTGGAACTGGAATGGATTCAAGTATCTCTTTTGCGGCCTCCTGAATTAAAGGCAAGGATGGAACGTTGTCTTTCAAGCATTGCTTGAACGTCTGAGCAACGCGTTTCGGCTCTTCGCAGTACTGTTTGCGAACTGATGCCTCACAGCTACGAGTTTCCTCAGTGATGATGGCCGAATTTCCAGTTTGAACGTACACCCGATCTAGGTCGAATCCCCAGTCCGGATTGTAGAAGCCAGTACGGGTTACGAAGGTGAAGAACACTTCTGAAAACTGTGGTGTATCCACGATATCTCCATCAGCCCACTGTTGCAGCACAGTACGAGTGACGTCCTGAATCTCAAACGATTCCTTATAGTGCTGTTTTTGAGTTGCATTACTGTACGGAATGAAGTGATTGCCTTCGTTAATGTTTCCAAAGTTTCGGTAGTAGCACAGGAATGATCTGTGAGCTCGCTTCAGTTGTTCGTGCAACGGGATTCGAGCTACGTTCTCATAAAGACACTCCTCTGTGCGATTTTTGTTGCAGGAGTCCGATGGCGCTGGATCAAAGAATTGGCTGAAAACGTAATCCGTAATGCCGTTTACTTGGTCCCAAGCGTGCAGATTGACCAGGATACAGTGGATTAGCTTGCGCGTGCTGTGCTCATCCGGATATCCACTCTTGATGTAGCGTTCCAAAGTCTCGTCCGTAAGTCGTAAATATCCGACACATTCTTTTTGCGCATCGGCGAAGGACTTAATGAAGGGATCTTCCCAGTGAACAGCAAGTGTAAGCGCTGGTAGCACCAGAGCCACTACCATTGAAGTGGACAACACTTTCATTGTAACAATTGTGATCCTCTTAACCTTTGAAGTGAACTGACGGACTCTGATAATTATTAAGCTTTTATAGTGGTCCAAATGAGTAAAAATGTTTTAAAACAACCTTTAATATTTACTATTTACATAATGTGTGCTGCATGACGCCACAAAAAAGTTTCAAATGTCTCTATTGTTATGATACAACGTAAGGTAAACAGGAGCTGCCTCTCATCGTTCCATGATGTTGGGTTAACCGGATTTGCTATAACAAAAGGGTCACACCACAATATTCCTCTAATTGGTCGCAGTGGTATCAAGGCTAAAAAAAAAGGGTATCCTAACGCAGTTAGATTTATTGCCTAAAGACGAGCTTCGATCTAAAAAATCATTTTTAATGTTAAGAAAAACACTCAAAAAATTAGAGTGATTTGAAAAATATGAAAAACACCAAATAAACAAAAGACAATGAATATGATACGAAGAATGTCAAAGACCAATTAAAGACAATGCCCAAAACTATCAGAAACAAGCTTCACAAGAAAAATTTAAATTAACACTGGAACGCCCAACGCATGTCCAACTTACACGGACGCCCAAGCCTCCCAAAAAAGTTGGAACGGTAACTTCAACTCGCTGGTTCTCGGGCATAACTCAATCAATCGGGACGATTCTTGTTTCCAGCGATTTGTAAGAATGTCTAGATGATCCTAAAATTTTGCAGAATTTGATTTGAACTGTAATTTCAGCGACCGAAAACATCGTTCCAACTTTTTTAAAACAACTGCATCTGCAGAATTTTTGGCGATTTTTTTTTACACGCAAAAAAAAGTTTGAACGATGTTTTTGATCGCAAAAATTACAGACTTGATCAAATTGAGTTTTGCAAAGTTCAAGGATCATCTAGACATCCTAACAAATCACTGAAAAAAAGAATCGTCTTGATTGGGTGTGTTATGCCCGAGAACCAGCGAGTTGAAGTTACCGTTCCAACTTTTTTGGAGCCTTGGGCGTTGGAATGTTCAAAAATTGAAAAGAAAAAAAAAGTAATTGTTTTGTAGAAAAAAGTTGCTCAAAATAACCATCTGAACAAGAAATAAGCAAAATAATATGTAAAACAGAAAAATTGGGCTAAAATAATGATCATTACTATTTAAAACTAACCTAATTATTCTCAATTGTTCATTATTTTGTTTAAAACTATTGTAGGTAAAATACTCATAATAACCTTATTATAGAGTGTTTCAGCCGGCGGCTGGTTCCACTATCCAAAGCCTATATTAATTTCATTTTTTTTTAGAGCTAAGATGTGATATTTTCGAATACACGTGAAAGATAACTGACGTTTGCTTCATGAGAAATGTTTATTGTACATATTTGCAGTAATGTTCTTATTCTGTAAATTATTCAGTTCATAACACTGTGGCAGTCAAGACGAATCAGTTTAGTTCAATACAGTTCAGTAGCATTGTCCGTTGTAGCAAGGACGTGGGTGGTGTCTTGGAATGCTGTGCGGGCACGATTTGCACGGAGCTGGTCCTCCACAGCTCTTGCACGGTGGTGGTGGGACAGGCTTCTCCAGCAGCTCCTTGGCAACCTCCTGGGCAGTTCCAAGTGTTGGCAGGAAGCTTGCATAGCACTGCTTGAACGTCTGGAAGACTCGGGCCGGTTCTTCACAGTATTGCTGACGGACAGAGGCCTCGCAGCAGCTGGTCTTCTCGCTCAGAATCTCCGGAATGCCAAAGTTGGTGAACACACGATCGCGATGGACTCCATTTTCCGGTTCATAAAATCCAGTTCGGACGGTGTACGTGAAAGCAATCTCCGGGAATTCTTTGACTTCCAAGGCATTCCCCTTGGCAATCTCTTCAAGGGAGCAGCGAGGAACGTTGACAATAGCGTAGGTCCGCTCAAAGTTCTCCTCGCGTTCTTCGTCGCTGTAGGGCACAAACTGACGCTCGCTGACAATGTTTCCATAGTTGCGATAGTAGCACAGGAATGATTTGTGGGCACGTTTCAGCTGGGAGTGACGAGGCAGCGGCGATACGGTCTCGCAGAGGCACTCGTGGGTTCGGTTTACGTAACAGGTATCCGAAGGCGATGGATAGAAGAAGTTCTTGAGGACGTAGTCCTTGACTCCAGAGTCCTCGTTCCACGCATTCACGGTGACCAGGATACAGTGGATCAGCTTGTGGGTGCTGTGCTCATCGGGGTATCCATGTTTCTCGTATCGCTCGACAGTTTCGTCGGTGAGTCGCAGATAGTCAGCACACTCGTCCTGGGCCTCCTTCCAGGACTTGAGGTATGGTGATTTCCAATGGGCTGCCATGGTTAATGCTGGCAGCACCAAAGCTACCACCATGGTGCAATAATAAAACTTCATTTTTTGTGAGAATGAGTCGATTTGGTGTTGAGTTGATGAACAGGCGCCAAAGCAGACTGATGTCAATGCCAAATCCTCATGGCCAATTTATAGTAGAATTCCCTCGTAATAGGATCCCCAGGAAATGCTTTGTTTTAATATAATCTATAAACTGCAATGCCCACAGTACCTGACGTTTTGGACGTGTGCTCCACCTTAAAATTGTTCCAAACTCTAGATTTCAATTGCATGTGTGCTATTCTTTGTTGCCGAGGTGGATGAATGGGCGCAATGTTTAATGTTTGTTCACGTCGCCGCAAATTATTTTAAAAACTTTTTGTTCTTTCAGATATCACATCGGGAAACGACGATGCCACGCTATTTCACGCAAACAGGTGAGTTGTTCATCGTTTGTTACATAATTTAACTACAATTTCGACTAACGTGTTTTTATATGCCATATTTTGTCCATGTAAATGTTAAATACATCAACCCAATGCACTGCTTTGCTTTATTACGATGGCTTGGTGGTCTGCTCCTTCAGTTTAGACAATGTTAAGGGACAGTGAGTACAGTTTTGATTGTTCCTATCTGATTAGAACTGATACTGTCTCAAATGCCGGATAGTTTGTAACACTTATTTTATTTTAGTCACTTCTCTCAACACGAGGCAACGGTAAATGCTGCTCGTAGAGGAGCAGCCGAACGACTTGCACGGATCAGCGCTGGAGGTGTAGGAAATCCTTGTGGCACTACGATTTGCTATAGTAGTTCAGGGTATGGTACGATTCAGCTTATAGTTTAAAGATGTCACTGAGTAAAGCTTTTGTATAGATTTTCTGATAATAATGATGCAGAAACAATCGGGCAGGGAATCGTCGGGTTCGCTAGTGGAGCATCAGGATCTACGAGTGCTAGTAGCTCCAAGTATCAGGCAAGCGCTCTAGAAGGCGTAGCTCCAATTTACCCAGTTGCAGGTGGCTCCAAGTCCAGTTATGTGAGTTCCTCTCACCGCCAGAGTTCATCTAGTGTCGCTTCCGGTGTGCCTAACTATATTGCTGCTACGGATGGGGTCAAGACAAGATCCAGCTTTGGAAGCACGAGTGGATCAAGTTATGGATCGTCCAGTGGAGCTACTCTAGTCCAACCAGTAATTGCTGCTGCTTATCCCATTGGGCAAGAATCGTCGCATAGTTCGCTATCCAGCGCAAACCGTGAACTGTATACCTACCCAGTGCCGGTTGTGGATGCCAGTAACGCATACAAATCGAGATCAAACTATGCTGCATCATCTGAGAGACAAGCATCCTCAGTGGTACAACCAGTACCTGTTTATTCGTCTGGTGATCAGGCTTCTCGGTATATTGCGTCCGGAAGACAAGACAGCTATCAAGGTTACAGGCCAGCAAATACGTACGTAGTTTATAGCAAACCAGTTCCAGTGCAAGTTTATACTCCAGTGACATCAAATCTTGAAACAGCTGCGCGATTCGCCAATGCCGATAGTAACGTTTATACGCAAGCACCGGTTAAGGTTGTGTATCCGGTTCGTAGCTCAACCCAATATTCAGCCAATGACGAACAACAGACGTATTCTGCAAGTGCTGTCCAGCCTATCTATAGCAGTTCAGCAGATCGTGCATCGCAAGGATCCAACTACCGATCATCTTCGTCTTACCAACCGGTATACCAGCCTGTTTATGGCGGACAAGTAGCAACTGCCGAAAGATCCGAGGAATCTCGCAGACATTCATCTGAAAGAGTGGGATATCCTGTTGATAATACGCTGCTACGAACATCCGCCCACAACGAACGTCACGAGGATTACAACCGTAGAGGAAGCACGTATGTTCCACATGCAGCCGGCTCTGGGTCTGTCTCCAAGTATTCCACTTACGACCAAGCGCAACATGCCAATGTAGCAGGTACTTACGTTCCTATTGTTCCCGTAACGACTGATTCCCGGTATTCCGCTCAAGACCAACGTCACAGCACAGCCTACAACAGTGCAGTTGTACAACCTGTGATTGGTACTGCTGCATCATCTTCATCGTCGAAGTACTCAGCCGAAGAAAGAAGACAACAGCAAACCGCTGGTGGTCAATACTATCCTGCTGGTTCCGCAACCCTAGGTTCACGCTACGCAAGTTCCGAGGCACAGAGTGCTCACAATCGTCAACAAAGCCAGGTTGCTGGCGGATACAGTCCATATCCGATCACGAACGATGCCCTCGGTCGACAATTTGGAGCTGCCGGCATCGGCCAGCTTGGAACACACACCGATCTCAACGAGCTGATGACGGAAGCCGAACGGTTGGCGAAGGTGCAGGCCCAAAATGCACACAACGGTGCGGTATCCGGTAGCGCGGCCATCGACACGGAAAATCGGTTCGGAGGTGGAAGTGACGATGCCGTTAGTGGGGGTACTGGAGGAAGCGGATTCCAGCGTACAAAGTCTTGGTCGAGCAGCTCAAAGTGGGCTTCGGGACAAAAGGTAACTAATTCAAAAAATGCTTTATAAATTTTTGACCAAGATTAATGTTGTACCATTACAGTATGGGGACGATGGAAAGATCAAGTCGTACAGCTCATTGTCGACGGCAGAAAGTGAGCAGCATAATATTAATGGAAAGAAGACCGGATACAAGGCTGCCACCAGTACGTTAGAAGATGATGGCAAAGTAAGCACCTACAGCTTGCATACGCCGTAATTTAGATTAGTTGAACGCACACTGCTCTATTTTATAAGAAATGTTGACTGAAATAAATCATACAAGAGCTTTCATTAAATGTAGTCCTACTGAAACAGCAAAATTATTTTACAATATTGAGAAATCAATGAAGTTGATCATCTAGCAAACCAAACATTGATTTGAAAAACATTAACAAGCTGAGAAATCACAGATTTGGTTGGAATGTGAAAATAAATTCTGAATGATTCAAGGAGAAGGTAGGACAAGACAACCATACGGGACAAGAGGAACAATCCCTCGTACCGTAAAACGGGGTGACTTTGATAGCTGGGGTAACTTTGATAGGTTTGCGATTTTTCCGCAAAATAAAGAGTACAATAATTATTAAAACACGTACGGAATGGATTAGAATCATACTGACCGTGGTAGAGAAGTGTTCAAAGTACCTCAAGAAGAAGTTTTTATTATGTTTTGAAAAGATTAAAAAGTTAGTTAACTACAGTTAAGAAAATGTTCATGAAAGTCATTGTTTTGAACTTCACAAAGTGTCATGATTTTCTTTATGAACATGATTTTGAATCGGAAAACGGAATGCATTTTCTGATTTTTTGGACAATTTTCCACTAGGTGAAGTTTAAATTAGATTGAAGATAATAAATAATATGTGTTTTTGAAACACAATTACAAAAACTCCACATTTATAGAAAATTTCAGTTGAACAAATTTCATGAAAACTTGTGGTTCGTGCTTCGAACTCAGTATAAAATGCAATATAAATCGATAATTTTATAAACAAAACTAGTTTAGATAAATTTCAGGCCAAATTCCGACTTTTTTAACAATTTTACCTAAAATTTATAAGTATTTTGTTAAAAACTTAAAAACTTAGTTAACTAAATATAAACTTTTTTTTTTCTTAAAAACTATATCAGCAACTTAAGTAATGGTACATTTGACATAAAAATAAAGTCCTTTAATTAATTAATTAATTTTGACATTTCGAGTATGAGGACTCCTCATTGAGGAGTTTTTGCTAGCATTAAAGTTTATTCATTCTATGACGATATACCCGCTAAAATTACCTAAACGCCAAAAGACGCTGGATTGAATGATGTCAGTTCAATTTTCAATAAATTCAGTTGACTTTTCAGTATTTTTTTCGGTTTTTCCCTAACATTGACTTGTGATTAGTTCAAAATTAAATCTTGTATTATTTGATAATTTTCGCCAAGGTCTTTTAAAAAGATTGGGTGTGGTTGGGCAAGTGTGTCATACACATTTTGAAAAAAATAGGAGGTGGTTCGAAAACATAATTCACGACTCAAACTGTTTCCAATGGGTTAAAAAAAGCTGTTTTCAATGAAAAGTATGTATTAATGTTCAAAATTGTACAAATACTCTACAAGGGGAAAAAAAAGGGATGTTTGCATCATGAAAGGTTATATTGCTTTGATGGTCTTACGCTACATATTATTTAGCTCATAAAAACTTGGGAAAATTTGACGAATCAGCTCAGTTCAGATCAGTTGCACTGTCCGTTGTAACAAGGTCGAGGATGGTTTCGTGGAATGCTATGAGGGCACGATTTGCACGGGGCTGGTCCTCCACAGCTCTTGCACGGTGGTGGTGGGACAGGCTTTTCAAGCAACTCCTTGGCAACCTCTTGAGCAGTTCCAAGTGTTGGCAGGAAGCTTGCATAGCACTGCTTGAACGTCTGGAAGACTCGGGCCGGTTCTTCGCAGTACTGTTGACGGACAGAGGCCTCGCAGCAGCTGGTCTTCTCGCTCAGAATCTCCGGAATGCCAAAGTTGGTAAACAAACGACCGCGATGGACTCCATTTTTCGGTTCGTAAAATCCAGTTCGGATGGTGTATGTAAAAGCAATCTCCGGGAATTCTTTGACTTCCAAGGCATTTCCCTTGGCGATTTCTTCAAGGGAGCAACGAGGAACGTCGACAATAGCGTAGGTCCGCTCAAAGTTTTCCTCACGTTCTTCGTCGCTGTACGGCACAAACTGACGCTCGCTGACAATGTTTCCATAATTGCGATAGTAGCAAAGGAATGATTTGTGGGCACGTTTCAGCTGGGAGTGACGAGGCAGCGGCGATACGGTCTCGCAGAGGCACTCGTGGGTTCGGTTCACGTAACAGGTATCCGAAGGCGATGGATAGAAGAAGTTCTTGAGGACGTAGTCCTTGACTCCAGAGTCCTCGTTCCACGCGTTCACGGTGACCAGGATACAGTGGATCAGCTTGTGGGTACTGTGTTCATCGGGATATCCTTGGTTTTCGTATCGCTCAACGGTTTCGTCGGTAAGTCGCAGATAGTCGGCACACTCGTCCTGAGCCTCCTTCCAGGACTTGAGGTGTGGTGATTTCCAATGGGATGCCATGATTAGTGCTGGCAGGACTAGTGCAACCACCAATGTGGAACAATATAACTTCATTTCAGTTAAACGAGTTGATTTGGTGTCGAGTTGAAGGACAAGTACCAATGCAGACTGATACTGACCCGAAATCTTCATGTACAATATATAGTAGTAGAAATTTGTAATAGGTTCCCCAGGAAATGCACTGTTTGAAAATAATCTAAAAATTGCAGTGTACCTAACGTTTTGGACGCATGTTGCACTTGAAGATAACACCAAATTGCAGTGCTTGCGCACTTTTTTTTGTAAGCGAAGTGGATGAATGAACGTTATGTTTAATGTTTGATCACGTCGGTCGCTCATTTTAGTTTTTTTTCTAATACCGTACAGAGGAAACGACAAAGAAACATTCTTCAGTGCAATCTGTGAAAACTTGCACCTTGTTTCTCGTTAGTGGTCGTAAGTTGAAAGTTTAAAAAAACGGGTATAGATGAAATGACTTTCCCACAAACATTACTTAATTTGTATTCAAAACATAAAAAATGTGTGTATTCTGTTGGGCTTCCTTACACTATTGGATAACTCGATCTGAAAAATCTTCATTTGCATCTTTTTCTGCTTATTTGTGTGGATTGCTTGTTTCTTAGTAACGTATTCTTCGATTTTAAATGTCCAAGAATGAACATTATGAGAAATTAAATTGGAAAAATTGAAAACTAATGATAAATTTAAAAAAGTACTTCATATTTTCAATTACTTTTTTGGTTTGAATTATAAAGACATCTTTAAAAACAGTTAAAGAAACAAACGTTCATTTAAAAGATTAAAATCGCAAAGTCGTGGTGCAACGTCAATCAGAACTAAGACCACACACAAAAAGTGATTGACGTAATACTTGGTAGTTTATAAGCATTGTATCAATCGATCATAAAGTAGAAAAAAAAGTCGAACAAATGTGGCGACGTTCAATTCAGGTTGGGTTATTCAAAAACATTGACTGACATACCATTCGACATGATTATTAAGACTACCCGATTCATTTATTTACATTTTTTTATGAATCTAAAATAATAAATATGCAGCCATCTGATCCACTCTCCCTTACAAACAGAAAGTTCTCGCGATCAGAACGTTACCAAAAGATTGGCATTGAGCAAAACTTCCGATCGTCTAACTCTGGTTTTTGTTTTGCTACCGCGATTTGATGGCCAATGCATTGGTTGATAACAGCAGCCGCTGTCAGACGGAACAATAATCTCGTATAAAATATATATAGGTCACTATCAAGTCTCATTCGGTGATCGTTGTGCAGTTGAACAGGGTTTACTTTTCTGTATTTTCTGTGGTGCAAAATGAGGTCATTTACAGTTTTTGGAGTGATAATATTGATGGTTTCCGTGAATGCTTGTGAGTAGAAAATACTATAGATAGTGTTCCAGTAATTTTTTTTTCATTAATTTCAGCTCCATTCGTTAATCTTAAACTTGGTAGTGGGAATGGACTTGGATCTGGACTATTGTTGAAGTGAGTAGTTTTTTTTAGTTCTTTCATATTTAAAAATAATAATTTGTTGTAGCAAAGTGAAGGAAATTGGTGAAAAGGTGTACGAATCGAAACGGGAGTTTATAAATGGAGTCAACGAGAAGATATCCAATATACTGTGGATTCCACCGCTGCCTTCTGCTACGACGGAGATCCCAACAACAGAAAAACAGAGCGAGTGGATTGTTGCGGAACGAAATGATAAGCTAGTCTTCCCATCTAATGACGAAATGGATGACTACGAGACACCAAATCTTGCAATCGTAAGTTGAGAGTGATTTACCGAAAGGGTTTAGTACTAAAGGCATTTGTTTATTGTTTCAGTACGCTCGGAGCAGTTTCCTGTCACCCGATGACCTGGTCGATCCTAAGGATAGACCAAATGTTGCAGTTAGTGTTAATAATAACTTTCATTTGTTCGGGATATCCGGGTGAACAAGAAATACAAATATAATTCAAGCAATTAACTTTATTCATTTGTTGATACTTTACGTAGATTATTTGTCGGCTCATCTTCCATGGAAACCATTACTTCGGGTGTGCGATCACACGAAACCATCATTGGGTCCTCTACTTCCATTTGATCCATATTCGAGTGATGATTTTCAAAATTGATCTGTGGTGCTGTGAAATTTATCAATCCCAAGCTGCTTTTCCAGTTTTATACACGAACTACTCACCTGACATAACACCAAAGAAAAATGCAACCAGTATAATCCAAAACGTTGAAATTCTCATTTTCTTAGCAGAACTAATGTGTCGAGCACGTCAACCGGCTGAAATTCTAGCGTAACTGAGAATCCGCGACCAACTCATTTGAATCCACGTCTGCTTAGACGTCGTAGTATCACGATCGTTATCAACTGAGTTTATTCAGAAATGAGTGATCGCAGTATGGAAGATGTCGCGTCGTTCTAGGCTGTACTACAGCGATGGACACGTATCTATAGACTTTTAATTTCTTACTGAGTTTATATTTTTTCCTTATTTACATAAAAAAAAACCTTCTTAACATATAACACTAAAAAATACTATCCCCTAATCTCGGTGCTGTTTGTAGGGTATGTCCACCTTGTCGTCGACCTTTCGTCGAGGAGTCGGGAGCACCGGGTTGGACGGAGCACGATCCCAGGGTTGGTAAACGTTGCAGTAGCACGGTTTCCAGCTTCCGTTTGCGTCCTGATGATGAGTGGCGTGGTACGGTACGTACGTTTTAACGTACACGGGATTGCCTGTTGGGAATGAAAACAAATACACTTATGCTTTTCATATTTCAGATTTGGATTTAAAAATGTTGAAGGCACTCTTTGTTGGCTCACAAGGAAAAGAAAGCAAATCCCTGGAATATAAACTTTGAGGCACATACACGAAATTTCCCAAAAATTCGGAATTTGTCCAGTAAGACTATAAGGCAAAAATTCGCGGTGTAAGAAGCGAGGAAAAAAATGCCTAACTATTTAAAAAACTAACCATCGAAATGACAGTCAAAAGTTTTATAAGACCTTTTCAAATGTTAGCTTATATGTTTGAGACTCTGAATTCATCCAACTAATTCAATCCAACTCGGAGAGCGTAAATTGATTATAATGTAGTGCAGCTACGAATTTTGAAAAATGTGGTTTTTGCAAAATCGACAAAACGGCATTTTTTAGGACCATTCTAACACGGCGTAACCCAAGTAACAATTTTAAATCAACTATCTATCATTTAATTTTGATGAGGTAATATGGTGGCCATTTAGTTTTAATTTCGAATCCGGTTTGGTTTAATTTTATTGATCGCCATAATGAAAGAAAATGCAAAATAAGCGAAAGTGTTCTTAAATTTGCTCTTTGCTGATTTTTGAAAATCATAAGCATATTCGTGCTAGATATTATTTTACTGCTTTTCAAAAACATATTTGTTAAACCGCTGCTGAACTTGAACTATCAATTCCGAAAAAAATATTTTAAAACATTTTGAAATTCAATGAAATTCTTACCTTTAAAATCGGCCTAAGAAATTCGGGAAAAATGCGTTTTTTTATCATAATTATCAAGTTTTGAACCACCTAAAAGTATAATAAATGGTTCAAAAAAAAAATTGTTTCGTCAGTAAATTTAATGTATACTCATATTTATTTTAAGTACTAAGCAACTTGTGCGTTTTCGAAACATTTTTAAAATCTTTTAACCATGGCATTAAAATAACGTTTTCTTTTTAGTCAGAGTCGAAAGACACTGTATGTGGCCAGGGCCTAATTTTTAAAACTTCATGTACCATAAACCGGGGTGACAATGACAGGATTTCAGTTTTTTTGGAATATTTATCTACTGGCAAGGTTATTCTCAAGATTATTATTTTTAAAACATACTATTTCTGAAAACAATATTTTTCAATAGTATTTAAAAAAAAAACAATTTCATTGATATCAATATAGTTTTCTTGTTGAAACGAGATTTTTTTTTTTTTTTTTTTTTTAAGGTGCTTAAATTTTAATTTTATGTCAAATGTAAAATCACTTAGATTGCACGATATTATAGTTTTTAATAAAAAAAATATTTATATTAAATTTATAAGCTTTTAAACAAAATATATTAAATTTTTGGTAAAATTTCAAAAAGTCAGACTTTCGCCTGAAATTTATTAAAACTAGTTTTATATATAAAATAAATGACTTATATTGCATTTTGACTGAACTGAATTCATGCACATATCGAAAAAAATCTCATTTTATATAATATTTGTTCTACTGAAAATGCCTATAAATTTTGAGATTTTTTTGAAATTATGTTTCAAAAACACATACTACTTATTATTGACGAACTTATTTTACCTTCTCCTTTCGTGTTCATTTGAGAAATCCTGACAGTTTGAGAATATAAAAATAATGCTATTGATCAACATTATCTAAATTCTCAGTAACTATTTTCTTAAACCTTCAAAATCATTTGAAAATGTCAGTATGATTCCATACCATTCCGTACGCATTTAATTTGTACTCTTCATTTCGCGGAAAAAACTCAAATTTATCAAAGTCACCCCAGTTTACAGTGTGTTAACAAACTTAACAACATTTTCATCTTTAAAATTGGAGTTACGTAGTTTTTTTAGCCTTTGCATTATTTTAATTAAATTCGTTGTAATTTAAGCATAACAATATTTTTTAAAATATATCGTTTACCGAAACGGTTTATGCATGTAAATTATTACAGAAAAGTACAATTCCATCATACTGATTTCAACTTGTTCAAGAATTCATTTCATTTCACTAATCAGTAATTATTCGATTTGATCACATAAGATTTTAGATGACCCAGATCAAAAATTGAACATTCAGATTGTTTGTTTCAAATGCATCCGGCAATGAAGTATTATACTCTCTGAAATACTGACCTCTAAAATCATAATCGATCCTCCGCAAGTATGGTCTCTCGGTAGTCCACACTCCTACCGGTTGAAATCGGTTCCATCCTTCATGAGGTCCTGGCGGCTTGCGGTCATCCGTTCTATGTCCGTATGTGACGACAGGTGGCCTTACTGTCACAATCGGTCTGTTATCATTCACATCATTTGGCGATATTGGCTTGGTAGGTTTTCCCTTAGTCGGAATACCTCCCATCCCTTTGAACACTGGCACACTGGCATTATCATCGTCCACACCTCCCTTGCCATCCTTTCTTCCCCCAGTAGATGGTCCATCCTTTTTTCCGGTATCTATTTTTCCATCAACGGTGTTCGTTTCATTGATGGACTCCTCGGATATTTCGATCGTGATGTCGGTGCGCACTCCAACAGTTTGCCGTTCGACCGATTCCGAGCCCGAACTTCCGGAACTCCCCGAACTGCTATCGTCACTTTCCGGCTGCGCGACACGCTTCAACTTCGAAGTATCGACCGTCACCTGGATCTTGGGATAGTTCTTGTACACACTCACAAAACCATTATCATCGTTCAAATCTTCCGCTTCGGTAAAGTCCAAATTCGGCGAAGGATTCACCGCATCAACACGCGCAAGGATCAACGCCACCAAACACAACCGCAACGTAACTCCCGAAACCGCCCACATGATTGCTCATCAACGAGAAGCGACGAACACCGAGAGAAGATCTCCTGCCGCGTCAAGCGACGAACTGCGACTGGCGTGGGCTCAACAATCGAAATTAGCTAAATTGATTCGCATGTCTGGCTGGCTGCTGACCGGGACGGTGGCAGAGGTGGTTGTCAGCGGTCAGCGTGCGACATGTTCATCGCTCTGAGACTTTGCCGTAAGTCTCCGGAGCTAATCGCGAAATTTCACGGTCAGGTTTACTGATGGGATCGAAATAAACCGAGGGGAATTAAAGGGATGTCGTGAGTTTTGTTTTGCTGCTTGGCGGATTCAGTAATCATTCGATGCAATGAGTGATCAATTTGTGAACAAGTTATTTTTTCAATCAGAATTTACATAAAAAAGCTAGCCATCCGGTATGAGTTCACGAAGTTTTTTTTTACAGATTTAGGTGCCATACTCGGCAATCTGAATTCCGAAAATGTATTTTTGGCTCAATAACCATACCGAAGTACAGTACACATTTTCAAACCATTTAAAAAAATATGTTTGACGGACGAGTTGGTTTTGACCAAGATTTTTTTTAAATCAAAAAGAAGACACGTACATTTTTTTCCAAAATAATTTGTTGATGTAGGTCGTAACAAATTAGTCATTTTTCAAGTTTTTTTTCTAATTTGTTAAAAAACTTTCGACACAGCTTATAAAACACATCTAGAGTCTTTTTTGGAAAGGTCCTATAAGCTATTGTGTTTCATATGTTTATAGGACCTTTTCAGAGAAAACTGTAGATAAGCCACAAACTTTTATTTGTAAGTACCGAGTTTTGATGATTTGCTCCTCCTCAGAACAATTATGTACATGGTTTTCTTGAACTCGAAATATTATATATAAATATGTCACCTCCTAAAGTGAATGATCTTCGCGTGACAAACCAAGATTGTCCTTAGTGTCCCCAGATGTCACCTCGATGACCCTCCCTTCGGTGGCGGAAGGAAGTTGCGTGAATTTCTTGAACCATCTTCAATGAAGATGACGCATAAATCAGCGTTTGATCTTCACGACAGTCTGTTACTGTGGCCAACCTCCAGTCATTGCTAAGGTCAAGTCGTTGGCGTTGTCGTGGTGCTCTGATGTCCCATTTGTTTTTTTTTTTAAGAAAAAGTCAAAGTGATCTTTCAACTGAAATACAATCAAACATGAATTGAAAAAAATATTATGTATTAAACTCATTTTCGGCTAAATGCTGATTGTGTCAAATGACCATAACACCAAGTGTCGGCGTCGGTGCGCAAAGGTTTTCCCCGTAGGTCGGTGAAAAATTTATGGCCGATTGTCGACAGCTGGACTGTGTGTTTTGTCTCCAACCACTTGCAATCATGACCGTAGTATCGCGGAGCAGTTTTCCAACCTGACTACGATCTTAATTCACAGATTGTCTGTGAGTAGCATGTCTCTCCGTTTGCTGCTCGGTTGGCACGAGGTGATTAATCAGGTAGCTTCAGGTGATTTACTCATTTTCAGCGATTCTATTGTTCCGTGTTGGAGGAGGGGGCTCAAGGGGTGGTGATGCATTTCCCAGCACAACAAGTTTACGCGATAAACTCCCAAATTGCACGCCATTTTTTGAACAAGTATCACTCCAAATAAGGCGACACGCAAAAGATGAACCACAATTGAGCTGACATTGACCTTGGAAACACTTGGCGGGCAAGTCTCACGCTAATCATCTCGGGAAAAGAATTAAAGCGTCGTACCAACTCAGAAAAGTAAACAATTAACATCCAATCTACGAAACTGGGCCCGGATGGGAGACATTGTCTGACTTTTTGGCAGAACAAACGAACTGCCTTCTATATTCGTCATAACTTTATGACCAAGAACGTGTTGGCGGTAGGATTTGCTAAGCGCTGAGTAGGATGATACGGCCATTAAGATCCAATCAGCTTAAAAAGAGCTTAATCTGAATCTGGAGGGATAATGCTAAAAGGTTACTTGACCATTCACAGCTTTGTTGCTTTGAACAACCTCAATTTATTCCAAAATGATGATTAAGATGGGTCGTTTTGTAAACGAAAATTGAAAAGGTCACGCCTTTGTTAGAATCTTGAATGCAGAACATTTCACTGAGATTTTGAATAAAATACTTTTTTAGACTTTTTTTCATTTTATAAAATGATTCGTCGTCATTTTTCCGGAAGAATACCTTATGATTTTCGTTTCATATTTATTCTCTTAACTTTAGTATTTCATTTCCAGCTCTTAATTGCTATTAATATTCATTTCATCATAAAAAAAACTGAGTTTAACGTCCCTACCTACGTTCTCCAAAACCAACAACGCATTTTCCCTGAATTCATTAAAATGCCTCAACTCTGCATTCATTCAGCTCCCCGTCATATTTTTCTTCCCAAAAGCGCATGATTAAATTTCATTAGCTCATTACTAGTCCCCCCGGCTCAAGAAAAAAAGAAACCCCTCTGTTTGCAGCCAGGGGTTGAATTCCAACAACCAATCCAACCCGAATTATACATTTAACTTACCCTTATCAGCAAACTGGTGCTGCCAGCGTAAATCGTGAAGAAGTACAGTTTTGGTGCAGCGCTGGTATCGGGAAAAACTTCTTTTCCAGTGCTTTTCCCCGACCGTTGGAGACACCCCTTGGGAGTGGTAAAATTATTCCAGATTAAAATTATTAGTTCTGTAAGTATCAAAATTACAACAGAAGCAAAAATCGTTAAAAGTAGTGACTTTGGCCTAGGCCACTCAGCGGAAAAGTTTGGTCAATGACTGAATTAGAGAGATTTCCGTAGGTCTTTGAAGTATTATTTTGATATAAATCAATTTGTCATTGGCATACAGATTAGGGTACAATTTATTTTTATTTGTATTCATCCCCAAGTTCATCATATTTTGTACCTTCAAAATGATTTAACATGACAAAAATCAAACAACAATGCAAAACTTAGAGTTTATTAAATTAAATTCTGCTTTAATACTATATACTTAAACTGTAATTCGATGGGAGCTAGTTCATTAGAAGATTTAAAAATGGTTTAGAAATATTCTTGCAAACATTAAAATAAATAAAAATGTCTTGATTACACTTTTGATAAAATAAACAAAATTATCGCAAACATTTTCTATTTTCACATTGCGAAAAGCGATTTAATTCGGTGGTTTTCGTGCAATAAAAAACGTGTTTGACAAGTTATAAATGATTATGACGTTATTCAGCTGATTTTTCAAAAAGCTTATTTAAATCGGATCCAAATTATAATGTATCAACTGACTTGTTCATGCTATCTGCTCTAGGAAAGTCATAAATTGTTCTTGTCATCAAAGGTAATCATCAAACAGATCGTTCCCCCTAATACATAAAGTACTCCCAAATAATTGTTTACTGTCAACACCTGAGCATCTAAAACTAATTTCAGTGAAAAAACTCATCAAGTATTTGACCACATGACACCTTCAATAGTGCAGTGTTGACTCATCACGTGATAAAGCTCCCTTTGAATTACCTCTCGTTATGGACAACACAGTTGAAAGCCGTCAGGCTTACCGGCACCCCAAAGGAAACCTCACCCACGACAGTGGCTCCGCACCACTGCACCCCACTTCCATAGATAAGGCATACTCTCGAAGATATCAGAAAATGATAGCCCGTTGCCTGTCAGCCAGTGTCCCGGATAATGAAATTCAGTGAATCTAATTTCGGCATCCTTGATGAAACAAAACGCTTCTTCATTCTTTGCTTTTTCGAAGCGATTCCTCGTGGTGCTGCACCAGTTCCGCCGGTCGCTACAAATTGAGTCATCATAATCTGCTTCGCCAGACCTGGGGAGGATATTACGGCGGAACTCGAATTAAACACCCTCTTGTGTAAATCTTCCTCATCCAATTTTGCTTTTTCCACGATTTTTGATTACAACCCTCCACCCTCCAAAACCGGTTTACCCCTGCCCGATTTGTCCTGCCCCTTTGAAGCAAAAGGCATTTTCCATTTCAGTGCTGACTGTTGACACAATCGCGCTATTATCAGCCAGGCTCTCCCTTCCCCGAGTATTGCCTGATGCCTGAAAAAGTTCTATGGGGGGTGGCGGGAGGTATTTGATGTGACCCCCCTCCTCCCCCAGTGTTCACAAAAGTATACCATTTGGCAGTCAATTGGAAGGAGCTTCTGATTGCCATATCGCGATGCTGGTTCAATTCTTTTACGATGATGCACTTCAAACATGGTCCCGGAAACTCAACATTTGCCTCTGTTTGCCTAGCTTTATCAGGCGTTTTGGGCATGCTGCCTACCGGGTGGTACAGAACCTTCTCCAACCCAGAATCGCGATACTTTTTACAGCCAAAAGATAAAAGTGGCTTGTTTAGCGCCACAGTTCAGCTCCACCGTGGCAGGGCAGTCACCAGAACCAGAACCAAGGTTCCCGGAAATATCGCTCGAGATTCAAAAACACAACCATGACTAGAGAGAAAGAAATCAGAACCCAATGAGTGGGAAGAAATGGAATTTGCCATTGGGAAATGAAAAAAAAAAACGGCAGCGTTGAAAATTCGGCAGTCGTTGTTTTTTTTTTCTTTTCACGAAATCACTGAAGCATTTACGACAAACGAATGATTTCCCGATTTGCTGAGAATTTGGGTGCTGTTCGATGATCGAAAAATGAGGTGCATGGCAACTTTCAACAGACGGCAATATTGTAATGGAAACACGTTTCGTTCTAATTCTTTGTGAAGGTTTTGACTACAAATTAGAACAAGATTCTCTTTTGTTTTCGATTTTGTGATGTTAAGCTGAGCTTTTCAAGTTTAAATAAGACCGTTGTAAATATTTTTTAAAGTTTATGTCACTCTTAAATTACAGAGAAAAACTTACGGCATGTTGAATAATATGTATAATACATAAGACATGTCGACCTTTCTCATGTTAAATATAAAGATATAAATTTCGAGCTTGTCAATCCGAAGCCTACTTGAAATTGTTTCATCGCAAAAAGATCAAATAAAGATGGAAAACGGCTTTTTTAGAAATGGCTCTTATGTCCTTTTGAAAACTTATCCGAGAAAATAATTCTTGATAGATATTTGCTACGGTCTAAGTACATAAAAAAGGCATTTTTCACATAACATAAATTTTAAGAAGTCTATAGATTTTGAGGAATAATGTGGCAAGATGGTTTGGTCATGAACAAAGTACCATCTCCTGGGATGAATGTAAACGCATGGGTAAATTGGAACAGTTTTTAGCTTTTAGCCATGTTATTTATTCGTTTCGATTAAGCCAGGCATAATATTTGAAAACTTGAAAAAACAACAGTTATTAGCCATGCTTTTTGATTGTTTCGGTTAGAACAGGCAGATGCAAAGTATCGTCATTTGAAAATCGTTATTCAAAATTTTATTTAAAAACTAACTTAATCCACCTATGTGGTTGATGCCTTCCTCACTTTTTACCAACAATGGGTAATATGAGTGGTGGGTCAGCTATTTTTTAGGTCCAGAAAAATAAGTACACAGATATAACTTAAGTTGTCATAACTCGAGGCAGAAATTCCAGATTTTCAATTATGTGGACTCGTTGGAAAGGCCTCTTGATTACTTAACCAACGATGGGTCGGATGATGGTTCCGGACATCGTTTGCATACATTTAAGTGAGATCCGGCTTCAAAAAAGTACATAAATATCACTTAAGTGGTCATAACTCGAGACAGGGTTACCAGATCTTCGATGTTGTGGACTCGTTGGAATGGTCTATTGATTACCTAATCAACGATAGGTTGGATGATGGATCCGGACATCGTTTACAAGCATTTAAGTGAGATCCGGCTTCAGAAAAGTACATAAATATCACTTAAGTGGTCATAACTCAAGACAGGGTTGCCAGATCTTCGATGTTGTGGACTCGCTGAAAAGGTCTCTTGATTACCTAACCAACGATGGGTCGGATGATGGATCTGAACATCGTTTACATACATTTAAGTGAGATCCGGCTTCAAAAAAGTACATAAATATCACTTAAGTGGTCATAACTCGAGACAGGGTTGCCAGATCTTCAATTATGTGGACTCGTTGGAAAGGTCTTTCGATTACCCAACCAAGGATGGGTTTGATGATGGATCTGGACATCGTTTACATGCATTTAAGTGAGATCCGGCTTCAAAAAAGTACATAAATATCACTTAAGTGATCATAACTCGAGACAGGGTTGCCAGATCTTCGATGTTGTGGACTCGTCGGAAAGGTCTATTGATTACCTAATCAACGATAGGTTGGATGATGGATCCGGACATCGTTTACATACATTTATGTGAGATCCGGCGTCAAAAAAGTACATAAATATCACTTAAGTGATCATAACTCGAGACAGGGTTACCAGATCTTCGATGTTGTGGACTCGTTGGAATGGTCTATTGATTACCTAATCAACGATAGGTTGGATGATGGATCCGGACATCGTTTACAAGCATTTAAGTGAGATCCGGCTTCAGAAAAGTACATAAATATCACTTAAGTGGTCATAACTCAAGACAGGGTTGCCAGATCTTCGATGTTGTGGACTCGCTGAAAAGGTCTCTTGATTACCTAACCAACGATGGGTCGGATGATGGATCTGAACATCGTTTACATACATTTAAGTGAGATCCGGCTTCAAAAAAGTACATAAATATCACTTAAGTGGTCATAACTCGAGACAGGGTTGCCAGATCTTCAATTATGTGGACTCGTTGGAAAGGTCTCTTGATTACCTAACCAACGATGGGTCGGATGATGGTTTCGGACATCGTTTACATACATTTAAGTGAGATCTGGCTTCAAAAAAGTACATAAATATCACTTAAGTGGTCATAACTCGAGACAGGGTTGCCAGATCTTCAATGTTGTGGACTCGTTGGAAAGGTCTGTCGATTACCTAACCAACGATGGGTCGGATGATGGATCCGGACATCGTTTACATGCATTTAAGTGAGATCCGGCTTCAGAAAAGTACATACATATCATTTAAGGGGACCATCCACAAACCACGTGGACACTTTTTTGGAAATCTCACCCCCCCCCCCTCCTCGTGGACAATTGTCCATACAAAAAAAAACTTTTTTGTATGGATCGTGGACAATCGCCATACACCCCCCCCCCCTAAAGTGTCCACGTGGTTTATGGATGGTCCCAAGTGGTCATAACTCGAGACAGGGTTGCCACATCTTCAATGTTGTGGACTCGTTGGAAAGGTCTCTCGATTACCTAACCAACGATGAGTCGGATGATGGATCCGAACATCGTTTACTTGCATATAATTGAGATCCGGATATATTTGAAAACACATTTTTATACATAACTTTTGAACTACTTATCGAAACTTCAAACAATTCAATAGCGATGTATGGGACCCTAAACCAATTCGAATGCAACTGGTTCGATCAAAATCGGTTCAGCCAGTGCTGAGAAAACTTGGCAAGATTTTTGAACACATACATACATACACACACACACACATACACACACACACATACACACACACACACACACACACACACACAGACATTTGTTCAGTTTTCGATTCTGAGTCGATATGTATATATGAAGGTGGGTCTTCGAGCTTTTAATAAAAAGTTCATTTTTAGAGCAGGATTATAGCCTTACCTCAGTGAGGAAGGCAAAATGCAAAAACACCAAAATGCACAGGATTGTTCTGGAGAAATGTGGTTTTGATTTATATAATTTTTAAATTTAGTATTATTTAAAAAAAATATTGATGCATAGGAGCATAGATATAAGTCTAGATAATGAGAAAAGAAAAATTTATTATTAGAATGCAGCTGTTTTCCAAATAAAATACAATGAACTTTTCACCCACCAGCCATTAACTATGCACCGCGCGCCTCATAACTTTCAATGTTGCGAATAATGATGCTACTAATGCTCCGACAATGTAGTTATGTCCCTTTTTCTTTTCGCACACAGAAATGCCACTTTAGTTTCCGCCAGGATTCACCCAATTTATTTCCCTTGGTGGTAATCGTCAAAGCCTGACTGCAATTTTAAGTACCTTCCTGAATGTACACACCTCTCATTCTATGTCAATGTCTCTTAATCTCAACTCAACCACCCTGAAGGGGATGCCTGCACTCGAAAAACAAGGGGGTGCGCCAATAATTAAGACATAACAATGAAAAGCCATTTCGAGACGGCTCATTAATGCACCCTCCCAGCTGTCCTCTCCAGTTCGTTTGCTGGCTTTGTTTCGGTTTTTATTCCGCCGTGCCGAATCAAGCCAATAGCGAAAACCCACCCAAATTGGCAAATTCTAAATTAGGGGTCTTTTTCCTAGTTCATCGCTCGTTGAGAGGAAAAATAAATCAAGATATTCATGAATGAGTTCAAAACAAGACTTTTACACCGATGTTAATCATCTCCCCCCTACTTGAGGTTGGCCTCGGCCTCCAGCCGAAAGGATACGTGCACAGTACGGACACTAGCGTGGTTCACGTTTCTATGAAAAAGACAAAAGTTGTTATTTTGTCTTGCATCAACCGGAATTTCGTTCTTTTATGTCCCCAGAAGCACTCCTGAAAATTTGAGCCCATTTGCTAAGGTCTAGGAGCTCCAGTGTTAATTTGAAATTTATATGGGATTTTGATTTATTTTCCATGGGAAACTATCTACATTGTATTAGGATTTTTTTATAAATCGATGAAATGACTTGATTTATAGTAGGAGATAGGTTTTGAACTGGGAACAACTTTGTAGAACATACCAACAAGCTAGGAAGTGACCCTTTAAAGATACAGATACTTTTAGATGGTGGCTGGCCCCTTCAAAAGCCACCATCTAAAAGTATCTGTATCTTTAAAGGGTCACTTCCTAGCTTGTTGGTATGTTCTACAAAGTTGTTCCCCAGTTCAAAACCTATCTCCTACTATAAGAATCAAGTCATTTCATCGATTTATAAAAAAATCCTAATACAATGTAAAAAAAGATAGTTTCCATGGAAAATAAATCAAAATCCCATATAAATTTCAAATTAAAACTGGAGCTCCTAGACCTTACCAAATGGGATCAAATTTTCAGGAGTGCTTCTGGGGACATAAAAGAACGAAATTCCGGTTGATGCAAGACAAAATAACAACTTTTGTCTTTTTCATAGAAACGTGAACCACGCTAACGGACACGTGTTTACGTGTTACTCGGTTTTCCGGTGTCCTTTGGAGCATGTTTACTACTAAGCATATACTCTACGAGCAGTCAGTATTTGCGCTGCACAAAGTGCCACTTGTCCTTGTTTTTTGAAGTGAAGGATATGCTAGTTGCTTGTAGTATTTGTTTATTGCACATTCCCTCCCACTCTTAATGACCTTCTTTGGTCGTGTTTAACTGGAGCAGTCGACTGCTGGTGTCTTCAATTCAATAGTTTTCAAATTTTGATAAACGTTGGGAATGTGTCAGATGTTTTCATATTTTTATGTAGCATTTTTTAATTTTCTCTGAGAATTATTTCTTCAACCACACAATCCGGGATGACTTTAAAAAATCGTAACAATAACAAATTCATAACCAATTTTTCGAATTATTCGTATAATCAAATTTAAATAAATTTAAAGTCTTCTATACAAACCGATATTCGTTTTCAAGCCCCCGCATTTATTCCCACCCAAAGCATCATTGATGCTTGAGCATTTATTTGCAAGTGTCCACTTAAATGTCCTCAACTTAGCCGCTGCAATTTTAGTTTTGGAGTTAAACCCCTCACATCAAGTTAGTTTACTCCCAGCTCTCCGATGTGACGTTAATACTTCCCAATCCAAGGCTTAAATTCTAGCACGGACAACTGCAATGAATTTCACCATTTGTCCCCTGTGCAATAAATTTGCAGTGGTAAAATATGTTGACCTTTACTGGGCACACAGGACACTTGAGTCTGAGCTGACCGAAAAGGGAAATTATGCTCCTACCCATCTGGACCAACCCATCCTCACCAGCAGCAGTGCAAACGAAGTGAAATGATTGCATTTAATTGAGTGAGAGTTTGCGAGTTGTTATATGATGATGGCACAAAAAGGGACCGGCGAGTTTGGTTTGGAGAAACCGTTCTGCTAACGACATTTCGGTTGGGACCATTAGGGCTCGTTAGCAGGGCGATTGTAACATGGTGCAAAGAAGGTAGGGCTTTTCATATTATTTTTGCAATGTTTTGTGATGACTACAGGCACTGAATTGTATTAAAGAAGCGAGCAAAAAAAAAGTTGATCTCAGAAATACAGACTCAATTATACTAGTACGTGAAAGAAACAAAAACACATTCGGTTGCCAACTTAAATTGTAGGGCAAATGCTTCACCTTTCTAAACTGAACTTGAGAAAAATATCCCATTCACAACTAACTCATGCGTGCTCAAAAAGATCACACACAGGAGATGTTTTAAACGCCAACCCGTGACTAATGGGGCATGTAGCTAAACTGTTATTTGTTATTTGTAAATCCACTCATTTTTATACTCAATGGAAGTTCTACGTTATAAATAGAACACTTATCATAGGATCATCAGTGCAATTCATGCGTATTACCCATATCAACATGATAATGCGCAGAATATCGTAAAGCTCCGACACTTGCTACAAAAATCGTACCGAGAACTGCTTCCGGGAAACCGTAGAGACACTTCCGAAAGATCTGAACAACCAGCGTGCGTATCATTCATTTCTCTGCTACTATCGGTTCTACGGAAATGTGATAGAAGAAGCTCAGCTCATCACGTACAATCAGAGAATTCGTCTAAGTATTTTCAAGGTTGCAATTACCATCGAATACTTCCCGAAAGAAACCGTTGGAAGTTCCGCTTAAGTAACTTCAAGAATGAGCAGCACTTCAGGGAAGTATTTTACGTGCATTGCCTTCGAAGTGGATTTTACCCTGAAAATGTTTCAAATCCGATTTCACAATCAACCAGAAGAATAGTACAATTTTGCTAAATTAAACTTCCAGGAAAACACATCTCACCAAAATCCACCAGCAAATTGGCGTGTCAATAAGATTTCCCATTTCTGCCACCTCAATTACCCCGGCGGGATGATTGGTTCATTTCCCGGGCGCTGAAAACCTCGTTATGGACAAATGAATTTTTCATATTACACTCTCCTTTCTCCTCGCAAATCATCATCGCCGTCCTGCCAAATGATGAATTGACACCCCGTTCGTTTGCTTTGAACGTTGAAATGATACCATGAAATTTATCACAATTCCCGATGCTCGAAAACGGCCATCATCCGGGTCCGGACGACGGGGTCTGTTAAATCTAATTCTCCAAACGGGATAAAACTGTCCAATCGGTCTGTCTCAACACCGGAAAGTGGGAAAGCAATCCCGGGGAAAGATCCATGCGGTTTCTTGGAAGGACAAGAAATGAGGAAAATGATAGTAATTGAAAAAGGAGATTATCCTTCCGGGCAACCGCGCGTTGATCGACTGTTATGCAATTATTTTGACAACTTTTGTGAGCTCGTTTTGTCGAGCTGAGTAGCTTGGACTGCGATCTGGCATGGTTCAGCTATTATGGCTCATTTGATATTTGTTCCATTCTATCAAACATGTGTCCATCTGGATCTGTCTCCAGCTTTTTTTCTCTTCACAGCTAACGTCATGATTCTAAATCCGGACACTTAGTAGCATATCATTTCTGTTATAGCTGCACCCAAAACTGGCAGCGCTAGTCCGAGAGAATGATGGTCTCGAGTCGAGAGAATAGTGGTACCATTCACGGACGCAGAGAACACAGCTCGAGATGGGCGATAGAACTATTCTCTCGAGGTTCATTTGCAAAAAAAGTTCATCCGTCAAACAAAAAACCGAGAGTGTCGACAACGGGAATCGAACCAGAGACCTTTGACAAACCAATCCAATGACTTAGCTGCCTCGGCCACCACAGCTTGGTGACCAAGGAGAAGTCAGAAGTCGATGTATGACACTTGTTGGAGATTTATTGATTCAACTAACGAATGAACTCATTTGTTATGATGGTGTGAGTTGGTACCATTATTCTATCGATTTTGGCACTGAGCCCTCAATAAATTTTGAGAGAACGATTATCTCGACTCTGAATTTTGGGTGTGGCAAAAAATCATGGAATAAGTTGGTAATGTAGCAATATCATCAGGTTGTAGTATCAACATTAAAGGGTTTAAGAAAATGCATGCGAAATATGTCTTTTCTAACAATTTTTCATCAGAATTTGAAAATTAAAATGACTTGTTGTGTTCGAATCCCGGACACTCATAAAAGCTGATTCGAAATCCGGACAATTTTGCTTCGAATTCCGGACACTCGATTTTGCTTATGAATCGCACAAATTTGGACTGAAATGTTAGTGAATGGCACTCTTTAGGTCTCAAATAAGCTGTTAACATCAAAACAATCGATATTTTATTTACTAGTTTGCTAGAATTTAATGAAAACAAAACCATACATTTCTGCTTTGCCTTTTCCCGGTGCTTCCCGGTGACTCCTATGAAATATTTCAGTGAAATGTTTCGCATTTTTGTAAAATTATAATTTTATTTTATTGTTTTGGCATTAACTACAGCATTTAAACAAACTTTAAATGAAAGTTGATGTTAGATACCATCTAATAACACAGTTTTAACATTCATAATGTGAACTTATATTCAAATAATTAAAAAAACAAGATAAAGTGTCCGGGTTTCGAAGCGTCCGGGAATTCGAATCATGACGTTAGAGAGCTTCTGAAGCCCCGCTAAGGTAAAGTATTTTCGATCTTCGCCTTCAGATAATAGTCCATCTCTTTCCCAATCAAATCAAATCAACCATTCTGCAGTCAATAAAATGCCAATATAACTTGATTCCACTCTGGAGAGTGTACCTCTCAAACCACACTTGACAATAAAACTATCTCGTGTCTTCCGTTTTCTTTCTTCAAAATGCAAATATTGATAGGAACAGCATCCTTCCTTATGCGATGCACGCTTCGTGGGAGGGGAGACCTGATGTTTGCGTAGCATTTTCCCCACCCAACACCACCCGCCGTCGGGACTTTTCCAATTGCCTTTAGCTGAAGGACACTCGTGAAAATAGGTAGGATGAGTGCAAAACGAGATTTTTATTGCATCTGCTCAACGGATACGGAATACGAGTGCAGAAGCTCTCAAGACGGCAGCTTGATGTTTTTATACATTTGAAACTCCGAGTTCGTTCTATTTATATGATAAAATAAGGTAGACATTGCGATGAACTTGCATAACATAAATTTCACAAATGTAGTGCAGTGAATGTTGTCTAAGCGCAAATTTTAGTTTTTTTGCTTGCTACCAATCTTATCTGACACAAACATTTTCGTGAAATTATAAGTATCTTCAAAAGTTCTGTGGATATATCAAATTTCAAAACATAAAACTATTTTAAGTCAAGTCATTAGCAAACATTGAATCTCATTTTATCTTTTGTACGGCTTCCACCCCTCTCGTCCTTTTTGAATGGTCTAAAATTTTCATCGCATTCAAGCTAGCATAAATTTCATAAAACCGACAAGAGCCGTAATTGTACACGCACTTCAAATTTAAATTGCAATGAATAAATTAAACTCGGTACAGTTTCACTTGAAGTATAGAATTGAAATGCTGCCATCTACTATTTGACTTTTTTGTGCTGATCTGGATGATGTTCATTGGGAGGTTGAAAGTTCAAGTGTTACAATAGACCGACAAATTGAATGGCGGTTTGCAACGTTCCTGTTCTTTTTTTCATTATTTTTCATGATCAACTTATTTTAAATTTTGAAACATAGTTCAATAAATACATTTGTAACAAAAATCAGTAGTTCAGCAGTTTGACATTTTTTAAACTATCAATTAAAAATAATTCAAATACAACTTTTACTTCAACATTATTCAAGGATTAGAACTAAATACATGTCTTATTGCTATTTAAAACACTGAACCTGGATGCCACAGATCGGAAAAGAAAGTTTAACTTTAATATCTTCCTTATAACCATTCCAAAAAATCCATTGACTTAAACTTAGAATCAGGTGTTATAAAAAATCTGAAAATTACCACCTTTTGGGATTACTTAGTGTAGACAATAGTTCCTGCTAATCTCCCCTCTTAATATAGCTAACATTTTGACTGTTAAAAAGACACTGCATGAATAAATAATTTTTTTCTCGTGATTAAAATCCTAAAATCTCCCCTAATCCGGTCGCTTGGCCCTCGCTGCAGTCAAACATCTCATCCCTTGCTCTTATAAGGAGGTGGGTATATCCCCCTTTTTTTAAAAGTAGCCTCCCAGGGGAAAAGAAACCGAGATCTGGTCGATGTTGTGAAAATGTGAACAATGAATAAATATCCCTGGACCATCCCTCAGTTTTGCGTATTTACTGTGCAGCACTGTCGGAAGGGAGAGCCTTTGGTCTACCACCCCCTCCCACACCTTACAACTTAATGATAAAAACCATTTGCCGTGAATTATGGCACGAGTATGAATTTGAAGCACAAGATACAAGTGGGGTGGTGAAAGGGGGACTGGAAAAGTGTAAATTTTTCCACAGGGGGATCGTAACGAGCCGAGGGGAAGCGGTTTTGGCTGTAAAGTAATTTTAGGAAATTGTTCACTGGCCATTGCGTTGGATCCTTGATGTGGGATTTTGTGGAACTATTTTTAGGGAAACTTTACTTTTAACTTTTAACCCTTTATTGCTATCCACAGAGTTTAGATGCAGACAAAAATCATAATACTATACAGCAAAGTCTAAATGTAGTTGCCTTCAACTACAAGAGTCATGAGTCATGATTCCATTATATAGATTTAAATTTAATTTTACCGATTTACAACCATCTGTTAAACCCTAAATCGAATAATAGAAAGAGTCGATAGCACATCTCTATTTACACTGGAAATTAAACGCCACGAGAGGTGATAATAATTTATTTCCAATCCTACTCCCGCATTGATAAAAAAAGGATAAAAACCCACAACACAAAGGATTCCTTGTTCGGAAGGGGACACCCCGGGACGAAAATCCCATTCCAAATAGAGAACCGATTTCAAACTTTCAAGAGGCTTGGATGGCACTCGTTGAGGGCGTTTGAAATTGGATAATTTTGGGAAGCGCTTGTTTGGTGTTTGATTCTGGCTGTGGAAGAATAGTGTGCTTGAAATTTGCGTAATTTTTGTGACTCGCTGACTTCACAAGTGACGCTGAAATCATTTCAACGTTTTTTTGATGTTGCTCTAAATTCAACTTTGAAGAGGTCATCCGAATTCAACAGCCTTTGAAATTCCCATACGCCTACATTCACGCTTCCCCTCGGTTTAGTTTTCGCCTGGACAGCATAGAAACAGCACAACATACTGGCAACTGACAGCGTAACGCAGTTAACGCAACCCGACCGCACTGACAGCATAAAACATATGGTTGCCCGAAGTGACGGTTCATTCACTCGAGTTACATTCATTCTTGAAAGCCGGCTTTGAATGAACCAACTGGGGGAATTGTGTCGTTTTGTTCAGTTTGGGTTTGGCTTTTGGCGAGGGTAGTTGATGTTATTTTTCAGGCGGTTATTTTATGGTATTAATATTTACGCAGTTCAACGATACAAAGTGTTATTTGTTTTTTTGTATTGTTGTTAAACCTTTCGAAGAAATAAATTTAAAATCTGTTAACAGTTTTATATTTCTACAGAGTTTTTGACAACATTTTTGAAAAAGATTCAAAGTATGAAAAACTTGTACCTTAATATTTTTTTATTTGATTAAAAATGTTTTGCAGTTCCTAAATGATTGAATTAACTATCTCACAACTAAATTAAGAAAAAGTTAATTGTATTAATTGCAGATAACAATTTTGTTGTTTGTTGTACTTTCTTGTCCATGTCCTTTAAGTTTATTAATTATTTTAGATCAGTAGAACTGAATTTCACATTTTTATACTTTTTTTTAAATAAAAAAATGTTTTGCCATTACTTATACTTACATTATTATTCTATCATCATCATACAATTAAAAATATATCATCATCCCTAGTAGCATTTTTGAACATACAGGTTTAATAATGGTTGGTAATAGGCTTATATGACCTACTTAAAACCATAAATGTCACTAGGGAAACCTCTTTTTACGCAATGCGTTACGTTTTTCTAATTTGGCGATTTCTCTGGAACGACGCAACATTTTTGCAATCTTTTAAAAGCAATTTGTAGGTTTTGTTCGGATCTACGCAACGCTTCTTGAAGCTTGCAAAAATATTGTATGATTTAATAGAAATCTACGAAACATAAAGCATAACGCCACCGCGTAAAAGAGGTTTCTCTGTATTTTCAATAAAAACATGACTGTTATTCACTGATGGAATTATCTAACATCGTGAGATACGTTGCATTTTTTGCAATTATCAAAACACTTTCAAACTTGTCAAAAAGATATTGCAATATATATGTCATCAACAAAATAATGCAATAAATTAAATGAAATGATTGATTACATTCTTTTGTTTTAAAATGTTTTCAACATGCCTTGATAACGCGCTGATAGCAATTGGTTTGGATAGTCTAATTCCTTGCTTGGAAGCTCTTACTACCGTTACAATTTGAATTGATTTCATTTATATTTTGTCAAAATAATAATTATATTAATGCCACATTAATATAATTTAGAGGAAAGCATTTTATTTTTTTAACTTAATTTAAAAAACTCTGTGACAAAAATATTCATGAATGAAAATTATTACGAATTACAACAGCATAACCTTAACATAATCCTTCAGCGAACGTAATTTAAACGCATCTCTCCAGGCACGTGCCACCATCGTGTCAGAACTGGTACATTCCTGGGCTGCCTGGAGCTGTAACAATTATTATTATAATCGTCAGCACTTCCCTAGCACGTGATGCCGGTAGCTGTAAAGTAGCATTATATAGCGGGAAATGCATTTATGTTTCCGCTAGTGTTTTCTTTTCTTTACGATTTAAAATATTATGTTTTTCATTTTTGGAGACGTTTTTTCATAAGTATAACTGCGTCGACAATATGTCTAAATCGGTTAAATTCAATTTGTTTTGAAATAAAAATTGCATTGAATCGGCAAATCTCTCCGGAAATTGAACTATATCTCGCAACCAGCTTCAAATATGCTCCATAAACGTGCAATCTATTTTCGTTCCGGATGGTCCTGATGACGTTTTGATAAACTATTAGAAGCTAATTTGTGGCGACTGTATTTTTAATGCGATGCAAATCATGCAAACTAATGAATCATCAAGTTTGTTTTGCTAGATTTTCTTTTTGCCGACCTTAGTTGACAACTCAGATTTATGAAAATAGGCTGCACGAGCTGCATACGTTGATTATTAACTCGTTATATTTTCCTGTTCAGAAACACCGGAGGGACGAGAATATGTTTACATAATTTACATAATTTGATTACGATCCTTACCACCTATATGGAAAATAGTGTGTGTGCACTGCAAATGTAGGCTACATTTGTGAATACATCGCAATTGATTTATTCAGGGTTTGAATTTGAATTCTATTGTTTTGCTTTCCCTTGACTAAGTATTGGGAATATTTTATTGATGAAATTGTAGAATGATTTTCATAAACATTTTTTAATCTGCTTGTTTCATGTTATGTTACACAAAAAAGGAAAACACATCTAAAGAAACTATAGTTGTGAAATTTACGCCTATTCAAAAAAATGTACCCATTACAATAAAAAAAAACAATGAGAAAAAAATGTATTTTGTTCTTTATTTTGTAAAACTCTTGAAAATGACAAAAACATTACAACATTGTACACAACTACACAAACCTGAATAAGTATGAGAATTTTTCTATTGATAAAATTTCAAGGGATCGTCTATTTCAAAACGATTTTCATCCTTAATAATTATAGGTATTTAAGATCATTTTTATGATAATAAATGAGATTTTGTCCAAATCTATTTATAACGTTGATTCAGTGTTTGAAGAAAGAATGAATGCACAAATTAACTAGAAATAGACAAACTTTTTAAATCTATCAGCACTTATGAAAATATTTGTATGCATAGTTTTAAGTGTAGATTTTTCAGATTATATTTATTTGCTTTGAAATTCCTCGGATTAAATCTGATATGATGCACTTATATCCAGCTGCAAGACAATGCACCCAGTTCTGGGCAACATCATGAGAACTGGCCCACTTTGGACGATCAACCGATTATTATTATTTGTTTACATTGCGCCTGCAGATTCCCCTGAACCAACAACATGCTGAAGCTGCACAATCCATCAAGTGGTGATGCTGCACATCTCCAGCCCAGGGCTTGAAGCTTGAAGATCCTGAATGCATCGTCAGACGGTTCAGCATGGCTTGACGATGATGTTACGACGTAAAATTACCCGCAAAATTATTCCAGTTCCCGTTTTTTTTTTCGCTCTCTCTCCCTGCTTTCCTTGAAAGCCACAAGCACTGCGGAAAGCTTCATGTAAAACCCTAATCATATGCCGGTTGTTGCTGCTTGTGAGGCGAAAAATGTTTGCCGATTTCTTGCCTCGAATCACGCGAGAGGCAACTTGCGGACGACTTGGACGGAAGCAGCAACAGACGACGGTACGGAAGAGTCGAAGGGATTCCACGAATCAGCTGGGCAATTTCTTCTTGGGACTTGGGTGGCGGAACTCTACTTTAAACAAAGGGCCAAACACAGATCGATCTCGGCATCTGGTGGAACAGGGATTTAACGATTTTGGAAAAGCTTTGAATTTGACTTCAAAAGATCACACCTACGCAACGCCACAACAAAAAAGCTGAATAAGTTGTGTTAAAAATTTTCACACCAGAAAGAATTATTTCCCATCGGAATCTAACCCTTCCTCAACTCAACTCTATTTTTAAATTTTATAACAATGCATATTTTGAAATCATGGGACGATCAAAAAATTCAGTCTTGCCTGTACAATTTGTCGATTTACTTCGAGCCCTACAACCGATTGCCTGCACGCAAAGCTCATTATCTGTGGCTCGTTGTGCTTTTCGGAAACAAGCTGCAACCCAAAACTGGGCCACTTCTCAACTCATCGGTCGGCAATGATGATGAGCTGCATCTTCTGCCATGGCTCAACCAGTGCTTCGTATCTCGCCGTCGCAGTTTGGATATTTGTTTCTCGTTTCGTCCCGAGCGCCATTGTTATTAGAAA